>NC_080053.1:10234703-10239703 GCF_026212465.1 Amaranthus tricolor
GAAAGGGGTAATAACGGTGTATATAAGATGATGTGATGGGAGGGAGAATGAGTGACGGTTAGAACAACATGATAGGACCGGTTAAAGGAGAGAAATATATGGTTCGGAATTCTCTTTGCAATGTAATTCCTCTAGTTTTTAATAGTTGATACTTTTATGTTTTTCACGCTATCCAATGCACAATTTTAATCTTTAATATCTCTAAATTCATATGATAAAAAATTCTAAAAATTTAATATTGATGAAAATATGCATTAAGACGAATTAAACAAGATTGCACTTGACTGTGTTTTACATTATATATAGAGAAATATATGTCAAATAAGATCAAATGATGAACAATATTTGCTATAGGAACTGTAGCAACTATTAAAATCAAGAGGAAGTAATTAATATAGTTAAAGTAAATGATTTTATTTCCAAATACATAAAAGAGACTATTTTGTAGGATAATTTTAGTTCCGAAAATCAAAACTTTCTAAAAAAATAGAGAATATTTTTATTTTCTTAAATATGACAATAAAATAAATTGAAAATAAAATGGTTGTAATTTTGAACTTCGCATCTGGATAGATATTTTAATCAATATTTTGATAAATAGCATCATACTTTAAAAAACTGTATCAGTGTAGCCTGGTTCTCAGGTCCTTAACAATCAGTGTTAAGGCCTCAAAAACATAACGCTAATCACATGCAACACATAAAAGCACACAAAATTAAATAAGATGTTTCCCTTGATTTTGAGCACCCTTGTTTAACATACCTAATTCACGTACCAGGTAGTTGAATCTATCTTAAGGGAATGGCTTTGTGAAAATATCAGCAATTTGAAATTCGGTAGGAATAAAGCCAATGGTGATATCCTTCTTGTTGTAATGATCTCGTATATAATGATTTCTTATATCAATATGTTTTGTACGAGAGTGTTGAACTATATTCTTTGTTATGGAGATAACACTTGTATTCTCACATTATATTGGAATTTCCGCTGAGTGTTGTTTCTTTGATTGCCAAGAAGTAAGAGAGGATCCAAGAAATTGACAATTCCTTGTAGTACTCTTTCTATCAACCTTATAACTTGCAAAATCAGAATCTAAATATCCAACTATCAAGAAATCACCATTATTGGGTTACCAAAGACCAAGGTCTCGAGTCCCATTTAGATATATAAAGATTCTCTATAATGTTATAAGGTGAGATTCTTTAGGATTAGCCTGAAAACGTGCACATACACCAACACTAATTAAACTAATATCATGTCTAGTAGGGGTTAAATAAAGTAATGAGCCGATCATAACTCATGGGACTTTTCACGGGCTTGGATTGGTCCAAATTATACTTCTTGAGAATGTCTCTTTGAGGATCTAGTTTGAACACCGCTTTGAGGATTTGTGATGATATTCTCCAAGGGATGAAAAGATGCTTATTTGAACTTTCTTTTCAAGATCAAATGAGATGCTTTTTGTTCAAGTTCAAGGCCTTGGGAAGTATTATGAGAGCTATCATCATTTTGGACTTGTTCTTTAGGCTCAGGTTCCTGGTTGATATTGTCTGGGCCTTGGGAACCATCATTGGTCTCCAGACTAGCTGCGTCAAGGGCTCAAATTTGTTCCTACATGTTTGTTTCATCTTCTTCATCATCATGACTAAGCTTTAAATCTGCAAAACCTTCACTTAAGATTCCATTATCTTTTTCATCAATAATAACATGTATACTTTCCTCCACATTTTTTGTGCGTAGATTGTATATATGATAGCATTTACTATTAAGAGCATAACCAAGAAAGATAGCTTTGTCACTGTGCGTTCTAAAATTTTCAAGGTTGTGCTTACCATTGTTATGGATAAAATATGTACATCTAAAAGGTTTGAGATATGAAATGTTTGGTTTACACCCCTTAAATAACTCATAGGGAGCCTTTCTCAAAAGAGGTCTTATTAAACATTTATTAATGACATAGTTAGCTGTGTTAACTACTTTAGCCCAAACGTTTCAAGAAGACATTTTTGTAAAAGTGTTGTTCTGGACATGTCCACAAGAGTGCGGTTCTTTCGTTCCGCAACTTCGCTTTCTTGAGGAATCCTAGGAGCAGAGAAGTTATGTGACATACCATATTTTGTTTTAAAAAAAAAAAGTCAAAACAAAGTTGAGCAAATTCTGTACCATAATTACTCCTTACATGAGCACTTGGTAGGTTTTCCAAAGCTTGATGTTCTTTGCAAAGTTTTGAAAACTCTATTATAGCTTCTGATTTCTCATAAAGAAAAGCTAACCAAATAAAGCGAGAGAAATCCTCCACTACAACAAGGATATACTATGTTGTAGAAATGCTAATAGATGATCGAATGCAAGAAGAGGGGGGTGAATTGTTGTGTATTATGTTTAAGATTTTTGCCTCTAATTTTTGCGAAAATATAATAAAATAAAACTTAAACTTAAAATGAAAAAGATAAAAGGAGACAAAGATTTTACGTGGAAACCTTCTTGGCCTAATAAGATGGAAAAACCACGACCCCCCGGGATTTTAAATTTCTCACTATGTTTTAGGCAATCAATTACAATCACATAAAACAATTTGCTTCACTTGAAGCTTCTCTACTCTAGGCCTAATTCTCTTTCTCTTCTCTTTCTCCTTCTCTTTCTCTTCTCACGCTTCTATTGAAGCTTCTCTATTCCCCTAGACTTCCCTTAAGTCTAGTTACAACAAAACACACAAATACCCTTACAAGGCCAAATTCTCAAGAGGATAAAAATAAAATAATTGATTTAAGAAAAATATAATAAATTAATTGGCATTTAAAAACGGAAAATATTTTTCTTAATTGATCTCCCTTAATGGACACTCTTGGATTCCTCACGGTTTGAGCAAAGTTCCTCCTATTTATAGTAGGAACAGCCAGCAGTTACCTTAGACACACCTACCACTATCCTCCATATTCTCAAAAGAAAAAGATAGTGGTCTTGCTAAAAAAATAAACGTCCGGCTGTCATTTACTCAAAGAGGAAAACGGTTTCCTCAAGCTAAAAATAGCATAGAAATTAAAACACAAGATCCTAAATAATAGGAGATCTCAATCTTAAAAAGAATAAGTCTTAGGCTATTTTTAGATAACCTAAAAATAGTTTTGCCAACCAATTTATTAATTAATTAAGCAATTAATTTAATTTTTAACCGTTACATTAACTTAAAAACAGAAAATAATTAATTCGCAATTTTCCAGCCGTTGTTTTTCTCCAGACCTGCGACGTGGGAACAGTGTACTGTCTCCATCTACAACTTCAGTCAGATTGTCAACTTTGGGAACCGTAGACCGTCTGTCTACCTTTAACGTCCTAAGCACTTATCTAACTTCTTGGATATTCTGAGACACGTACAACTTCCACGAACCAAGTCATAGGCTTCATCAACGATTTCAACAGAATCGGATATTCACCTAAAAAACAATCTCTAAAACATGTTTTTTTATTTAAAAGTGAAGTCATCATCAAAACCTAAGAGGCCAACATATGTAATCGCCCGAGTTAAATTGAATCGGATTTTCACATGTAAATATGAATTACGGGATACACGTCGGACATTTAAGTTAAACCATATTCATGGACCGACGACGTTTTAGTGATAAAGAAATAAATAAACGACAACAATAATCATAATAAGTCAGCGCAAGTCATAAATGTTTACAACTCGAGAATCTTCTGGTCTCATCAAAACCAAATAATGTCTATAAGATAAAAGTGCATGCGATTGAAAATAAAGTAAAGTTCATTAAACATGTAACAAAAATCAAGTGCATCGGATTGCTCCGTTACAAGTTCTAATGTCCAATTTCCAGTTTTGTAATCCCACCTGCAATGAACCTGCTAGTTGTCGAATGAAAACTTCATCGCACGTTTAAAAGAACATAAACCAGTATACTTTAGAGACTTCATACAGTGCATTATATAGGTTACATACAAGCAATGAGTTAATCCTAGCATGTAAAGTCTCTAACAATTTATATGTCATATTTGACTTTTCAATCCCCAACTCATGTTCGTTCCCTGTCCAATTCGGGTCACCAGAGTATTTCTAAAGTTTGGAGGAAGGAGAGCTACTCCCAAGGCAACCTCCGACCCAAGACGTTAACCGTCCTATTCGGGTCGTCAAAAGTAAAGAGTATTCATACCTCCATGGTGACCGTAATGATCCACACTGCCATGGGAACGAATAATAATAATAATAATTCCAAATCCAATTTAATAACCCCATATGGGTGAAAACCAATCATCCTCAATTCCCAAGTTAAACTCCATTTCAAAGTATTTGGTTGTCCAAACCTTAAGTGATATACAACACCACATCATAAAATGCAAACAACATTACTTTACATATACATCCATAGTGGCACAACAATCCAACACAATCACCTCACGTACGGTATCTTAACCTTTTATGAACCGAGGTCTTAAACAGAACACACATACAAAAAATCACTTATTAGTATGTGTTCACACATTGTATCCACTCTATTCCATCAAGGCATCACTATAGTTTGTAATATTAAATGATTAACTCATTAAATCCAATGTTTTTCTTAATTTTAAAACAATCAGTAATTTTACAGGCGTTTTTGGACAGTTTACAAAATTCAAACAGAAAATCCGACTTTAATTAATTTTTAACGCCCATTTACTATTTTTAATTAACTTTCGCGTTTTAACGACTTTTAATCCAATCGAGATCGGAACAACGGACGAAACGCACTCAAACCCCGAAGGGCTGTGACGCGACTTTCGAGGCAGATAACTCATAATTCAATCCTTTTAATCTCATATTATAATTCAACGGTTTTCAATCACAAACATAAACCGCAACACAACAACACATGTTACCACCCATGAATCAGTATAGTTAAATCAACCATACTTATAACAAGTTTCATAAAATATATGCATATTAACATATATACAAATACAAAATTCATCACCATTCACAATCATGAACACAAAAATATAAACA
>NC_080053.1:10244703-10252203 GCF_026212465.1 Amaranthus tricolor
TATTGATATTTATGTAATAATGTTATTAGTTTTATAAAATGATTGAATATAAATATGTGGCACAGATAAGCGGGGATTTGACGGGTGGTGGGGCGGGGAAAATGGGTATTACACGGGGATGGATACCCAGATGGGTGGTGGGGCGGGGATGATTTTAGATACAAACCATCGGGGCGGGGACGGGGAAAAAAATTATACCCGCCGCGGGGATGGGGATTGCATTAACAGATGGGGATGGGGATGGTAATTTCAATACCCGCCCCGCCCCGTCCCGTTTGCATCCCTATCTATATTGATTGATTTTATACTTTTTAGGGTACATTATTTAATGTATTAGAAAACCATATATTTTATTTTAATTTTTTCAATTATTTATAATTATTTAATGTATTGGATATTTTAAGTTGGTTAAAAAATAATATACTTTTATGAGGATTTTTAATATTTACACTATCGAAATTGGTTACTTAAATGCAATGCATAAGTCTAATATGATTTAGGTTGTGACTAGGGCTATAAATTCGGTTACTCGGTCGGGTTTTAGATTCGATTTCATCGGGTTTGGATTTTCTCGGGTTCGGATTTTCCCCATGTGAATTGAAGAATGAAGAGTTGTAGTCGGTTAATTAAGTTGTTGGTTACTAGACAAATTTGGTTTAGCCTAAGATAAAGTCGATAAGATTTTATTGTGGGCCTGCATTTGTTTTTAAATTTTAGCTAAACTAAACTTGATTGAATTCAATCAAACTTATTATTAGCTAAATTAAACTTGATATGGTTAAATCAAATTATATCGCTTAATCACATTGTCGGGTTAATCTTGAAGTGTTGATAATGGGCCATTTTGGGTGGGATTATGTGGAGTACCTATCGGGTAAAGACGGGTTCGAGTTGTAACATGTCAGGTGCAAATCGAGTTCTTTTAATCACATTATCGGGTCAATCTCGGGTGTGGGTTGTTCTCGAGTCAGGTGCCGGTATAATAAGATTATAATTATAAATATATATGTTGATTGACTTAAGCTAACATCAAGAATAACAATTTTTGGTAGTGATCGAAAAAAATAGACTTTTCTCACTAAGCTAAATCAATAATATAATAAGATTATAATTATAAATATATATGTTGATTGACTTAAAAATGTGCAAGATCCAGTCATTTCCAGAGAAATTGAAAGAGAGGAAATGGAAGTAGTACTAACAGGGGTGCTGATATTTATACTAAGCGTAATTCTGTCGCCTGCGATGGAGTTTAAGTTACCAGGTAAGCAATAAGGATAAAGCTCTTTCAATAGTTTTCATTCCACACCATTGTTCTCAATCTTATCATCATCATCCTCAACCATATTGCATCTATTAGGGTTGAAGCAAAAGTTAATATATACTATGTAGTCCTGTGCAATTTATTAAAAGTATAATATTTTTCTAACAATTTTGTATCTCCAAATACTAAAGATGTCCTACATAAATTAATATTAAGGCCCTAATCTGTGCAGTTAAACATGTTGAACATGTTTAGAAACTCCTATGAGTCATCCATAAGATTTATATAGTACAGATTTCTCTGATTGATATTTCTATATGTTGATTCTTATGCAGACCTTACATGCTGTTTCATGGTCTGTTGCTGGCTCGGATCCTAAGTTTTTTTTCATCTCTAAGAATAGGTCAGTAGAACAGATATTGAAAACATAGATGCTGCATAACAGTGAGTGTATTTTAAATTTTTAGTGACATAATCCAGTTGGAATTTGCACCATGTAAACACAATTTGATTCTGTAATTCTTACATATAAATCAAATGTCAGACCTTTTTATGCTTACACTAACATCATTGTTTCGGTCAAAACACTTAACTTGCTTTTGTTACAAAAGGGAAGGCTAGTTGAGGTAATCTGGGGTATGCTACTTCTGATATTAGAGATTGGTCCTTGTATTTGGCTAACGTCTTGTAAAACAAGCACAGAGAGTTAGTTGTCCAGGAATGTCTACCAGAAAGCCCCTTAAATGCTTAAGACAATGATCGAAAAATAAATTGAGCAATAAATGCGAAAATGATTAATGGTGACAAATCACAAAAACTTACCTCATTAGGTAGTCAATGAAGCTATTTATAGTAGTCCCAATGATTGTTGGATTATAGTGAAATTAGCAATTGGTTTATAAGTAATTTTGTGTTGGAGTGGGCCTAGATTAATGGATAATCTGTGCAAACCAAGAAACACCAAGACTCGATCTTGCTGCAAAATTATGGAGTTACCAATATTTTTTATAGAGAATGATACCTAAACTAGCTGCCACAGAGCCTAGTGCAACAACTAGCTCCTCAAAACAAGATTCAGGCTCAACAGTTAACAAACTCATTGAGGGTCAAGAACCTCATAACACAACTCAGGAAACTGATCCAGCATCTGACACTACTAATGCTAAGAGCTGCTCTTTGAGCGGGCCATCTTTTCACCAGTTTAAATCCAAGGCTGGCCAAGAGGTGTTACTCCCAAAGGTGGTAACTATTGTATTGCATGGGCCACATGTGGGAGGTCCTTATTGCTTGGTCATTTTCCAAACCAAGAACTAAGTAGAAGGCTAGGAAGGGAGCCTGCTGAGGAGATTGTTTAGTTGTGTAGTATTGTAATTTTCTATTTTAGTTTTCGGTTATAAGCTATTAAGAAAGTTGTCCTTTTTGTCTATTAGTATGCGTGTCTTAGGCCGTTCATCCTCATGTTAGAAAGGCATATATAAAGTCTCATTTGGCTCCTTGTAATTTCATTCCAGTTTTCAAATAAAAATCTACAAGTTATTTTGAAGAGTTTTCATAAGGGAATTGAGAGTTCTTGATTCTATCCTGAGCAACCGGATTGTGAGAGAAACAAGAAGGTTTTTCCAGTTCTTCCGTTTAAGATTGAATGAGACTAATTCACTCTTGTTAAAGAGATCATTGCCTAGCCATATTGGCCTTTGGAAGGGTATTGATCACAGATCAGTAGTTACTGATCATATCCAATTAAATATCTGCCTATTCCTGATCATTCGCCATCAACCTAAGGATTCTTGGGAGGATATTGGTGCAACTTGTTATCAAAGCGAGGCCATGAAATTCAGGCAGGACGTTTAGAAGGAGGATTGAAGACAAATTTGAAGTTACTGCATCAAGAAAGAACAGACCCAGAAAAAGTCACACTGATCAGGTGATCTGTATTTTGTTTCCCTTATTTCCTTCGTCTGATCATTATCAAATCATGTATTTTTCTTTGTTAAGTGTTGTGTAGAGTTGATAAATTGGAGAATTTGGTTCTTTGTGTGACTGATTTCCTTGTGAAAGGAGAATTAGTCTGCAAGAAAGAGTTTCTTGATTTGTATTGGTGTTGTTGAGTTCTGTTTCTTCTGTTATCATGGGTTCTAACTCTAACATGGATTTCGAGACACGAGTAAACAATCTCACTGAACTTGTGAAGAGACTAACTGTAACACTTAATAATTCTGGAATCTTGAATAACCCCAGACCATCCTTTAATGATAAATCCTTGAATGTGGATGTGCTAGATTTTGAGGGAACATCTGGAAATCCAGATGATTACATAAATTGGGAAAATAGCCTTGAAAGGTACTATGAGTTTAAGGAGACCCCTGAGGATCAGCGTTACAAATTGGCTAAAGTTGGTCAAGTTGGCAGCCACTTGGTTGGAGGGTGTGCAAACACAAAGAAAAAGGGAGGAAAGGTCTAGAATAGACTCTTGGGAAAAATTAAAGAAACACCTCAGGAGGAAGTATGTGCCTTCTACGAATAAACAAACACTATGTAAATTGGGGTAATTTGAGACAAGGGTCCAAGACTGTTTCTGAGTATATTCAGGAGAGGGAGAGACTTGTTGTTCTATGTGACATAAATGAACCAGAAGAAATGAAAATAGGCAGGTTCTTGGGGGACTCAGAGATGAGATTAGGGAGAAGTTGGAACTAGTACAAAACCTTACCTATGAAGGTGCTTGTAGCGGTGCCTTAGTTTTTGAGAAATATACCAAGAACAAAGTTCAGTCCAACTTTAGAAGCATAAGACCTCAACCTAGAACAACCCCAACTAACAACCAGAAGACCTCTAGAACTGAAACCTTCAAAACTCAATCTAAGGATAAAACCTCTGCACTTATGAAGGATGTTATTTGCTTCAAGTGTCATGGGCATGGGCATTGTAAGAGTGAATATCCCAATGCTAGGGCCTTTACACAAAGAGAGTGGGTGGAAATCAACAGTAGATTTGGTCCTCGAGCTATGTTAGTATTCTTGGATGAACAGGAGGAAGTGGTGTTACCTTCAACCCTAGTAGATGGTCCAGATGGATCTTATACAAGTCAATAGTTTGGGCACTTTGGAACCAGCAGGAACTGAAACTTCTGAAGAGAGTGAGACTGAGCAGATCTATCTTGAGGAAGAAATACATAATCTGTTGGTTAGAAGGAATTTTCATGCTACCCCTAAGATTGCAAAAATTGACCAAAGAGAGAATATTTTTCAGACCAAGTGTAGAATAAATGGAAGCCTTTGTGATCTAATTATTGATAGTGGAAGTGACTCTAATTGTGTGAGTAAGGATCTAGTTACACAGCTGCATTTGGAAACTACACCCCACCCTCATCCTTACAAGCTTAGATGGCTTGATGAGCAAACTGCAAACTATGTGAAGAGACAATGTTTAGTGAACTTTAAGATAGGAACTTATGAGGATCAGGTGCTGTGTGATGTCCTGAACATGGATGCATGCCATGTTTTATTAGGCAGACTCTGGCAACATGATAAGAAAACCAAACATGATGGGTGGAGAAATGTGCATAGTCTCAAACATGAGGGCAAAACTAAGGAGTTACTTCCTTTACCACCACACAAGGCCGTTCCCCCACCTAAGACTAGGGCTACCCTACAATTGATGAGTAGGAAAAAGTGTGAGAAAGAAACCAAGTTAGGATTAGGATTGTTTGTGCAGTTCACCAAAGAAGTCCAGCCCACAACTAAGCAGATTCATCAAAGACTGTTAAGGTTGCTAGAAGAGTTTAGTGATATTTTCCCTACTGAACTACCTGAAGGACTTCTTCCTATCAGGGGCATAGAGCATTAGATTGACCTAGCACCTGGAGCCCCCTTACCCAATAAACCTGCTTATAGATCCAACCCCAAGGAGACTCAGGAATTGCAGAGAGAAATAGGAGAGCTAATGAAGAAAGGGTATGTAAGGGAATGTTTGAGTCCCTGTGTAGTATCTACTCTTTTAGTACCCAAGAAGGATGAAACTTGGAGAATGTGTATTGATAGTAGAAGTGTGAACAACATAACAGTCAAATATAGGTTTCCCATACCTAGATTAAATGGTCTCCTTGATGAGTTGAATGGGGCTGAATGGTTTAACAAGGTGGATTTGAGGAGTGGTTATCAAAAAATAAGGATGAAAGAGGGAGATGAGTGGAAGACTGCTTTTAAGACCAAGTATGGGTTGTATGAGTAGCTAGTCATGCCATTTGGACTAACAAGTGCACCAAGCACATTTATGAGGCTAATGACTGAAGTTTTGAGACCCTTTTTAGGCATGTTTGTAGTAGTCTACTTAGATGACATCTTAACATATAGCCGAAACATTGATTTGCACTTAGAACATCTAAGGGAGTTATTTTCTATGTTAAGGAAACAAAAACTGTTTGGCAATTTGGAGAAGTGTGCCTTTATGCTGCAAGAAGTAAACTTCCTAGGTTTCATAATTAGGAGAGAAGGGGTAAAGGCTGACCCGGCCAAAATTCAGGCTATAAGTCATGGCCAACTCTTCTAAACATTACCTAAGTTAGGTCATTCCATGGTCAGCTTCTTTTTATAGAAGATTTGTTAAGCATTTCAGCTCTATTATGGCACAATCACTGAATGTACCAAGGTGGGAAGGTTTGAGTGGACTAAGGAAGCACAACAAGCCTTTGAGTGCATTAAACAAGAGATGTGTAGAGCTCCCATACTTAGACTACCTGACTTTGCAAAACCATTTGAGGTAGAGTGTGATACAAGTGGCAAGGGTAAAAGGGCTGTATTACTGCAGGAAGGAAGACCTGTGGCTTACTTTAGTGAAAAGTTGAGTGGAAGTAAGCTCAAATATTCTACTTATGATAAGGAATTCTATGCTATAGTGAGAGCCTTAGAGAATTAGACTCATTATCTTAACGTGCAACCCTTTATTTTGAATTCAGACCATGAGTCTTTAAGACATATCAATGGGGCAAAAGTCAGCACCAGACATGCAAAGTGGGTGGAATTTTTGCAATCAATTACTTTTTCTTCTAGGTATAAAGCTGTAACATCTCGGAAAAACACGGATCGTTAAAAGAGAGATTTTTATATTTTAAAAGAAAACCAAGCAGGACCCGAGTTAAACCAAGATGTCATAAAGGCACGAGAAAATGAAATTTTTGAAGTTAAAACTTGTGGATCGAGTTCTACTTGAGTTATTGTAGATTAATTAGTGATATCATAGTCTTAGCAGCGGATAAAAGATATGAAACCAAAACTCAAAAGAGTACATCTCGAGAGCGAAGTCGCCTCTTAAATAAATCCATTTCTAAAAAGCTAATAAAGTTCAAAATTAAAATCCTTCCGTACTCTATCTATTTTATTCTTCAAATGTAATCCTCACTCCCCAGCCTGCAACTTAACTCACTGCTAGTTATTAACCCGGAAAGGACAAATAACATCATCGCAGGATCGTTAAGATCAAAGGTACACGTCAGCAAAAACTTCTCTTATAACATTAACATTATAACATAAAGCACAATGGCAACTTACCATACGTCGGCTACAGTTCAATATTTACTTTTTAATAAATTTCAAATGATTCATTGAGTCAGTCAACCATATTGCTGTACCTTCCCGGCCATATTGCCGGACCAAACCCCAAACTTCAAGAGTAAGACAATACATTAGGGGGAGCTAACCCCTAAGCAAGTCTCTACCATAGGCAACACGCCTTACTTCGCTGCCTATAGTTAAGTACGCATACCCCCGCGGTGGCTCATAATGCCCCCACAAACCACGAGTAAAATCTTTCCACCAATCGACGTCATACTACGTCTACTTTAAAGTTAGTGAGGTCATACTACCTCTACTCATTGAGTTATTGAAATCATATCTCTTGATTAAGAAAGCATAACATCATCTTCATACTTTATTCAATATATTATGATTATTATTATTAGTCCTTTATAACAACTAATCCACGATGTACAAAGTTTTACTGCGTGTACGTACCTTAAGATAGCAAATGCAAATCTTAAATGAACCTATCAACTTCCCGGCACGAATCGGCTTCCTATATGATTCAATCGTACATACGAGAATAAGCATATATTCACACTTTCTCAAACCACAATCAAGGCGCACACACACACACATCTAGCATCAAGCCACACTTGCAAACAATTCATGATCACACAACATACTTCATCACAACATAACATTAAATAAAATTCAGATTTA
>NC_080053.1:10259703-10272203 GCF_026212465.1 Amaranthus tricolor
TAAATTACTTCACTGTGGTCTTGGACCAAATGAACATAATCGAATAGCAGATTTGGGACCTGCTGGTTGTTACCCATGATGGAACAAGTAAAGTCATCTCCAAGATAGATTTGTTAATGTCTAAATATGAAAGATTTGTTATGGAACCAAGAGAAAGCATTCAAGAGATGTTTACAAGGTTAACTAATATCACAAACGAACTTGTCTCTCTTGGAAGAATAATTCCCACCGATGAACAAGTAAGAAAAATTCTAAGGAGTCTTCCTCAAGATGAACATTGGAGAGCCAAGGTTACTGCCATACAGGAGTCCAAAGATTTTACAAAATTTAATCTTGAAGAGTTGGCAGGTTTCCTAATGACTCATGAATTTCATTTGGGAACAGCAGACAGTTATAGGAACAAGGGACTGGCCTTGGCAGCAGCGGATAAAGAGGAATCCGAATGTGATGAAGAGGAGGCTGCTATGCTGGTTCGTAAATTCAAGAAGTTCTTCAGAAACAGCAGGTATTCCAATCAAAGAAACAACAAAGAAAGAAGAACAAAATCCAATCTTGAATGTCACAAATGTGGTAGTACCGAACACTTCATCAAGGATTGCGCAATGTGGAAAAATGAAAAGGACAAGGGAAAGGCAAGGGATTCAGGAAGACCGCTAAACAAAGGAAATTTTAACAAGACCGACTTTCGCAAAGCCATGATTGCCGCATAGGGAGAATCTGAAAGTGATAATGAAACCGTAGTTCCCAAAGAGGAGAGACAGCAAACCTATGTCTCATGGCCACGCATGAAAGCAAGGAGGAGAAATCCAAAGGAAAGCAGGTAAATACTTCTTACACATTTTCTGACCATCCATCCAAAATGAGTAAAAATAAATTAATAGAGTTGCTAAAGGAGACACAATTTAAACTAGAAAATTGTAATGATAAGTGTCTTCAATTGAAAAAGGAGCTCAAAGTAAGTAAAGACCATGTCTTCTATATAAACACCTTTAGATCCGATGTCCAAAACAGATTTTTCGGTTTGTTGGACCAAAATATAATTATAATGGAAAATATAGAGAGAATTAAAAAGGAAAATGTTATTCTTAATATTGAGTTAATGCAATACAAATTGTTAGGCTTGAATAAGAAATTAAATGATGCATCTACTAAAGATTTGTGCAATGATTTTCAAAATTTAGAAATAAATCTAGAATCCAACCGATCCAACAATGATAAAAATGAGCTTGAATTAAATTCAAGAGAAAAATGGATAATCAAAATTACTCCCAAATGGATTTAAGATGCCAAAAATAAAAAATTCAAAAGGCCTAAAATATTTGAAAAATAACAATAATAAAAAGGTTTACGTTGATCTCCCTAGTGACAAAATCTGTTCCTTTTGTGGGAAAACTGGCCATCTGAAGGACTAGTGTACCAAAAGGGAACAACACACTGTCTCCAACAGAAACTATGTCGATAACATATGGATTAAGAAAGATGATTCATGCAAAATCGACAAGGAACCCAAGAAAGTCTGGGTTCCTGTAACTAACAATTAATTCTTTTTCAGGTCCACGTGAGGGGAAACAACTCATGGTATCTCGACAATGGGTGTTCCAAGCACATGACGGGTGACAAATCTAAATTTCTATCACGTGAAAACTATGATGGAGGAATAGTAACCTTCGGTGACAATATGAAGGGTGAGATAATCGCCAAAGGAAAGGTTGGAAGGTCAAGTTCCCATGCTATCAATAATGTATTTTTAGTCGAGAATTTGAAACATAACTTACTTAGCATTTCTCAATTTTGCGATAAAGGTAACTCCGTAAACTTTACCTATGAAAAGTGCATTATTTCTAGGAATAACACAGGAGACACAGTTCTTGAAGGAATCGGAAAAGGGAACACCTATGTTGTGGACCTGGACATTGTTTCCAAAACCAGTCTATGTGTTATAGAAGACGACCCACTTTTTTAGCATAAGCGTCTAGGTCATGCTAGCTATACATTGATTAATACTTTAAGATCAAAAGACCTAGTAAGAGGACTACCAACTATAAAATTCCTAAAGGATGAAATTTGTGATCCTTGCGCCAAAGGAAAACAAGTAAGGTCATCTTTTAAATCAAAGAATATTGTGACCACCTCTAAACCGCTTGAATTAATACATATGGATCTGTGTGGACCTATGCGAATACAAAGACGTAGTGGCAAAAGATATGTGTTTGTTATTGTTGATGATTATAGTAGATTTACATGGACTTTATTTTTAGTTAGTAAAGATGAAGCTTTTAATGAATTTGTTTCTTTCCCTAACAAAATACAAAAATCTACCAATAATCAAATTATTCACATAAGGTCAGATCATGGTAAACAATTCGAAAATTCAAGTTTCATGATTTATTGCAATGAACATGGAATAAGTCATAATTTTTTCGCACCAAGAACACCACAACAAAATGGTGTGGTTGAAAGAAAAAATAGAACTTTAGAAGAAATGGCTAGAACCATGTTAATTGCTAGTGGTCTACCTAGAAACTTTTGGGCCGAGGCAGTAAATACTGCATATTATATATTAAATCGTGTATTAATAAGACTCATCACCTCAAAGACACCCTATGAATTACTTAAAGGTGTTAAACCAAATATTTCCTATTTTTGTGTATTTGGATGCAAATGTTTTGTTCATGTTAATGGAAAACGAAATATCGGAAAGTTTGATGAAAGAAGTGATGAAGCAGTATTTCTTGGCTATTCATCAAATAGTAAAGCCTATAGAGTCTACAGTAAAAGGACAATGAGCGTAGAAGAATTCGTTTACATTATTTTTGATGAAACTAACTTTATGACCAGTGAACAGGACATAAATAATTTTAAAATAGGTCTTGCAAATCTAGAGGATGATGAAGAAGAAATGAAAGTGCAAGATCAAGAAACAGCAGGTGAACAGTTAATTACAGAAGAAGCAGAAAGAACTGATCATGATCAGGAACTGCCGGTACATCAGGACCAGCAGACTGTTTCAGCAGACTGTTCCAAATCCAGTTGTTCCCACAAATGAGCAAGCTGATCCAGTAGCTGAATAGAACAATGATCAAGCGAATGATCCAGAGCATACCACTGTTCCAACAAGAGAATTCGTGTCTAAACCTTGGAAATACCAAAAATTTCATCCACTTGATTTGATTGTAAGTGACTTGCATACAGGAACACAAACTAGATCCCAAATGAGAAACTTTTGTGCACACTTTGCGTTTCTATCATCACTTGAAGCCAAAAATCACGAAGAAGCTCTAAAGGATTCCGAATGGATCGTAGCCATGCAAGATGAATTGAATGAATTTGAAAGAAATAAAGTATGGCATTTAGAAACCAAACCAAAGCACAAAAAGATAATTGGTTTGAAATGGGTATTTCGGAATAAACTAGATGAGCATGGAATAATTGTAGGAAACAAAGTAAGGCTCGTGGTCAAAGGGTACAATCAACAAGAAGGTATTGATTATACCGAGACATTTGCACCGGTAGCAAGGTTAGAGATGTTAGGATTTTAATTTCTTTTGTTGCATTCATGAACTTTAAATTATATCAAATGGTTGTGAAATGTGCTTTCTTAAATGGATTTCTTCATGAAGAAGTTTTTGTTGAACAACCCCAGGCTTTGAAAATACCTCTTGTCTCGATCATGTCTACAAGCTCGATACAGCTCTTTATGGCTTAAAACAAGCTCCTCAATGGTATGAGAGACTATCAATGTTTTTGATAAAAAAATAACTTTGTTAGAGGTAAAATCGACAAAACCTTATTCTTTAAGAATAGAGGTTCTGATATTTTAATTGTTTAAATATATGTTTTTGATATTATCTTTGGAGCCACCAATGAAATGATGTGTAAAGAATTTGCTGACCTTATGAGCACTGAATTTGAAATGAGTATGATGGGAGAATTAAACTTCTTCCTTGGGTTGCAAATTAAACAAACAGCTAATTGTATCTTTATTCACCAACAAAAATATATAAAAGAACTTCTCAAGAAATATGGCTTGAATAATGCTAAAACCAACCATACACCTATGGCTATTAATGTTAAATTAGATGAAGACCCAAATGGAACAAATATTGATCAAACAATGTATCGAGGCATGATTGGCTCTTTATTATATCTAACTGCAAGTAGACCCGATATTGCTTTTAATGTTGCTTATGTGCTAGATTTCAATCCAATCCTAAAGAATCACATCTCACTGCAGTAAAACGAATACTAAGATATTTGAAGGGAACAGATGACTTGTCCCTATTTTACCCTAAAAGTGATGTCTATGACTTGAAAGGTTTTAGTGATGCAGATTATGTAGGAGATCTTGTGAACAAAAAAAGTACTTCAGGTATGGTACAATTTCTTGGCTCATGCTTAGTATCATGGTGTTCCAAGAAACAAAACACCGTTGCATTATCCACTGCGAAGGCAGAATATGTTGCAGCAGCAGCTTGCTGTTCCCAAATGCTATGGATAAAACAGCAGCTAAGAGATTTTGGTATTAAATTTGAATGTGTTCTAATTTATTGCGATAATACCAGTGTCATCTGTATATCTAAATATCCAGTGCATCATTCAAGAGTAAAACACATCCACATTAGACATCATTTTCTTAAGGACAATGTTGAAAATAAAAATATTATCGTCAAGCATGTAAACACTAACGAGCAAATAGCTGATATCATGACAAAGCCACTTCCAAGGGAACAACACGAAAAAATGAGATTAGAACTTGGCATGATTAAGCTACATTGAAGTAAGTGAGAAGTATGATCCTCAGAGGCAAAATGAAAAATTTGAAAAGGTCAATTAACCACAAAAATCTTGATTAAAAAATCAATTATCGAAAGGATCAGGTACGCAGTTATTTAAAAGTATATACTTTGAATGCTCTCATGTTTGCATATTTAAATTGATCAGACAAAACAAGCACAAAATTTCTATTTATTCTATACTCATAAAATTGTTTCATATTTTTTATATATCCCAACATTTTCTTTGATGGTTAACATAATTTAATTAAAAGTAGGAGTCGGATCATCGTAATGCTTCATGAAACCATTAACTTCCCTTTCATACATCAAAAACCCTTAATACACATTAAATAAAGTGTATTGAAACACCTTAGTATATGTTCCCTCACATTCAATATATACACTTCCTCACGTCAAACCATAATCGCTTCATCATTCCAAATCACAATCTTCAAACCAGAAAACCCTCTCAATCCCTACTGTTTCTTCTTCTCCAAATCACAAAATCGACCATGAAAACCCCAAATCATCATCTAACAAACGATCCAACCGAACACCCAAAATGACTCAACCAAAACAACTAAAGGTAGTTCACCCTTCATCGCAAATTGCAGCACCAAAGCCATCATCACGAGAATAGCCGGGTACTCCTATTCTGTAACGGCCCGGTTAAAGTGACCCGTTAATCCATATGAAAATACAAATTTCGGTTCACTCCTTGGACTCTAGAGAAAAGTCTTCTCTAGGATCGTCAACGTTCCGTCGATAAAGAAATATGACTAAATAGAAACAGTACTAACATCAAGAAAATATGTCAGCGGAAGCTCTAATGCAAAACTCGAGAGCCTATAGGCCTCTAGACAAACTAATTTAAATAAGCGGAAGCGAAAAGAAAACTATACTATCTTCTGTTACATAAGTACAGAGTTTCTTTCTACTCATAATCCAATACAAAAAGATAATAGCATAGTCTTGATGATTAAGGGTTCTAAGTCGAGACCTCAATCCAGACCCCACCTGCAATCAACCTACTAGTCGTCGTATGAAAACACACAGTAGGTTCCAAAGAAACAAACCAATACATGTCAGAGACTTCATACAAATATCAAGCAGGTTGAATACAAGCAATATGTTCATCCTAGCATGCATAGGCTCTAATACATTCATTATTAGTTAATCCCAACTTGTAACGTTGCTCGTCCTGTTCGGGTCGTTCAAGTATAAATCATACACTATTAGATAATTCCAACTTGTAACGTTGTCCGTCCTGTTCGGGTCGTCCAAGTATAAATCTAAATCTTTTTGGAGGAATACACTTGGGAGAGCTAATCCCAAGGCAACCACCGACCTAAGACGTTGCCCGTCTTGTTCGGGTCGCCAAAGGCTGAAGTATGCATACCCCCATGGTGACCGTAATGATCCAAAACTGCCATGGGAACACTAATTATAATAATCCAAACCAATACGTTAACCCCTTTGGGTAACATAATCCAACCAAACGTCAACCCCTTTGGGTGACAAACACATAAATTCTCAATTTTCAATTAATTTCTTTCAAATTATTCGAAGTGTCTAATCCTTATGTGATTACCTTCAAGCGCTGCAAATAACAATGTTCAAGTACGACATAAATTTCACCCTCTTATGAATCGAGGTCCTAAATAACACGCACACAAAACGATCACGTATTAGGACGTGTTTACACATTTAATCCACTCCATACTCTAAAATATCACTAAGACTCGATAATTTTTAATTGTTTACATCCAATTCCCAATGGTTCCAAATTTCAAATTCTGACCAGAAACTTTAAGGGCCATGTTGGACAAATTAGAAATTCAAATGAAAAATCCGACTTCGCCATTGCGTTCGGAACGCGTCAATTACCTTGGGTACCAAATTTCATAATTTCTAACATCCAATTACTATTTTTAATTATTTTAAGCGTTTAACGAGTTTTTAACACATCGGTACATAAAACAACGGAACACGACTAACGTTTCCGGGTCGGCACCTTTAACGAGACAAAACAGCTGCTGCTCGAATATATATATATATATATATATATATATATATATATATATATATATATATATATATATATATATATATATATATATATATATATATATATATATATATATATTGAATTTCATTATTATTATTATTTTATATATACATTATCAACCCTTTTTAAATCTCATGACCAAAATAACTTTAGCAAGGTCATATTCACAAAATCCTTCAAGAGACTTGAAATTTCATAAATTATGATAACTAAATTAAATACTTAATTCTCTTAACAAATTAAATTTTGTAGAGAATTACAAAACCAAATCACCCTTTTAAATCAAGACACATATATATAAATATTACACAATCCTTCAAACAAATCAAATTTTGCTAAAGGATTATTAAACCCTTGGATGACTACATTACTTGATTCATACCATTTAAATTTCATCTAACAAATTGAAATTTTGTTAGAGAAATAGACCATAAGAAATTTATTTAAATTTCAATATAACTTTAAACACTTAATTCTTATAACAAATATAAATTTTGTTAAAGAATATTGATCAAGAAGTTATTTTCTTAATCCTTTTAACAAATTAGAGTTTATTAAAGGGTTATTAGAGAAAATTTTCATATATAAAAGATAAATATTCAATCCTCTTATAAGTCATAGGATCTCATCATACATAAAATATAATTCTTTTAGAAATCTTTGTATATAAAATCTATAATTAACAATTCAATTAAACTTACCCTTTGATCAAAAGATTGGATTGAACAACAAGATTTTTTTTTTCTTTTGGATGCCGAAAACAAGAAGCACAAAGGAAGAATTTTTTTTTTTTCTGGTTTTTTTGTGTTTACTTTGAGGTTTTGAAATGTGAGGAATGCAAATAATGTTTAGGATTAATAGGGAAATTAAGGATCAACTTAATTAAGCCATAATACACCATTATGAGAGGAGTTACATGACTCCTCCCATACCTCCCAAAACCGACTGCCCCCTTTCACCTCCCTTCCATTAAATTTTTTTAAATTAATTAAGTAATTATTATATTATTGTTAAAACAGCAAAGAAATGTTACGCGATAACATCGTACGCGATAAACTCGTTATCGTTAAAATTAAACTTACTTTATTTCTTATAATTAACTATGTAAAATAATATAATTTAACATTACTTATTTATTTTATTTTGTTATACTTTATTTTATTATATTTTTAAACCCGATTAATTACAGGGTGTTACATGTTGCTTCCAAAATGCATGTGGGTAACAAAAGACCGAGTGACTCTACAATGAACAAATCGTTATCAACTTCAGCCAAGAGGGCAAAGGTCGCTGTTCCTAACAGCGCTGAAGAGTTATCTAAAGAAATGAGCGTAGGATTTGGTCTTGACAAACACTGGTATGAATCCACTTTCTTTCCACAACTGCACGCGATTTTACAAAATCAATTCTGGGAATCACTAATGGCATAATACTGTTGTAATCCAATATACCCTGAATTGATGCGTGAGTTTATCTCAAACTTTTCTATTGATAATGGTGTTTGTACTAGTAATGTTAAGGAGGTCAAAATCGAGTTTAACAGTCTGATGTTGGGTGAATGGCTAGGAGTACCGGCCACTAGGTTTGATGTGTACCACGTTGGGTCAAAAATAGTCTTTTCGGGTATTGATGAGAAAAATGTATGGAAATTTTTAGGCATAAATGAAAAACGAGGAAAGGTTAGCCATAACGTAATGTCTCCTTTGCACAACTTGTTATACAACATAGCATGTAGATTCATTTTACCGCGTAATTCTAAACATAGTGAAGTTAATGTACGAGATGCTACTTTAATTTACTATATGGCTAACAACATTAAAATTAACTTTCCTCCGTTAATGATTTCTCATTTGAGTGATTGTATTTCTAAGAGATGCATGGTAGAATATGGTGGATTGTTGTCTTGGGTTTTTGGAAAATTTGGTGTTCCTCTTGTAGGTTTAAACTTCCCTATGGGTCCTAACAACAAGATATGTGCTAAGTGTTTGAGTAACTTGCACCTCAAATTAAATGAAAATGGGATCCTAGAGAATGTTTGTGAACAAGTTGATGTGAATTCTGACAAGGAGGAAACCAATGAAGTTGAAAAAGAAGAGAAAGTTCAGGAGGAGGAATTGACTGATAAGGAGGAACAAGAGCCTGTTCCCTCTGCCAATGAGAAGGCAGAAGGGTGTTCTGATAGGGAACAGGAAGAAGTAACATGTAAGGGGGAAGCTGTGAAGGAAGCTGTGGAGAAGGAAAAAGAAGAAAATGAGGAGGTTTCTGTACCTAATAAGCAACAATCTGGTTCAACACCTAGTAAGAGTCGAAGGTTAGCTTCTAGAGGCAAAAGACCGATTGTTATTCTTGATGATGACTCAACTTCCTACAAAACAGCTGAACCAAGTAATCCTTCCTCACCAAAGCCTACCACACCATCATCCCATCACTTTTCTTCACCACCACAGTCACCTATACCATCTTCACCACCACCAGTACACATCTCACCAAACCAAGGCTTTGATGACACTACAGTTCCCACAACCCCTCTATTTTCAATACTCTTGAAG
Source organism: Amaranthus tricolor (assembly GCF_026212465.1). Taxonomy (NCBI): domain Eukaryota; kingdom Viridiplantae; phylum Streptophyta; class Magnoliopsida; order Caryophyllales; family Amaranthaceae; genus Amaranthus; species Amaranthus tricolor. The sequence continues at coordinate 10,269,096 of NC_080053.1, forward strand.
CTCAATGACTTGCAGTCTCGCTTCTTTTCTTTTCAAGATGAAATTCATGTCTCCTTAGCCTCTCTTGTTGACCAGATGACTCAGATGGAAGCTCGTCTGGGTGCCAGACTTGATACTATTGAGGTGGAGACAGAATATATTGATAAAGAAGCGCCTGCACCTTGTTTCCTCCTGCTGCTTTTAATGTTTTAAATTGTCCTAACCATCATCCTTTCAAACATTATTCTTCTTATGTTTTTCATTGTAGCAGCTGGGGTACATTACTTGTAATTGATATTTTGAAAATCATTTCCTTATGCTACTTACTGTTTCTGATAATTAATCTCTGCTTATCATGTTTTCATTTATTCAATTCAGTTGTACATTAGGATTGTCTCTATTATCTATGATCTGAATGCTATGCTCTACTAATTCATACATGCTCTGATGCTCTGATATAATATAATTGAGATGAATTGCATCTACATGCTCTGATATGATTGAGATAAGTTTAACTTTGATTAATTGTAACTAAACTGATTGTTTTTAACTACACTGATTGTTTTTAACTAAACTGATTGTTTTTAGCTCTGTTTATCAAGTCAGTAAATTAGTTAATCTATTAGTTGCTATTTGTTATTTGCTCTGACATTACTGTGATTACTTATGCTCTATGCTCTAATTTTTATTTGAATGCTATAATAAAATTCTTACATTGCTTTAGAATCTTAATAAGTTTTGTTATGATTAGATTTATTTGAAATCTTAAGCTATAAACTACTTACGATGGTTTGATTATGTTTAAGTTATTTTAAATAATTCTAATTATTAGAGTAATCTGTTTTTGATATATGCTTGGTAAATTATATTGTAACGAGTTAATTTACTAAGTTATGTAGAGTTGTTTTTATCTCTGGCATGCTCTATAATATTGATTTTACTCTATTTTGTTTAAGTTTGTTTAAAAGTTTGTCATCATCAAAAAGGGGGAATTTTTTGGACCTCTTGAGTTTTGATGATGACTACACATTATTTAAACGAATATGTTTTTAGAGATTGTGTGCAGGACAATATCCGATCGTGATTATGATCGTTGATAGTACCTATGACTTGGTCTATGAAAATGTATGTGTCAAAAGGATTCAAAAGATGTTAGAAGAGTATATCTCTTAGGATGTCAAATATAGACAGGAGGTCTATTGTTCCCAAGTTTGATGTTCTAACAAAACTGAAAATTGGAGACAGCGCACTGTTCTTGGATTAGAGTCAGCTTAATACGTCCACTGAAATTCTGTTTTTAATTATATTTTCTGTTTTTAGTTGATGTATTAATTAAACCTAATTTGTTGCATTAATAATTTATTAAAGTTAATTGGCAAAGTATTTTCCATAAAATATCTAACGTGTTTATAAGCCTTTATTTTAGGGTCTATATTTAGTGAATAACTAGATTGACTAAATATAGGAACAGCAGCTGATGATAAGGAAGTCTTAGCTATTATTAGAATAACTTATCCTAAATTTAGTAAATAGGTAACCATCCCTAATATTAGTAAATAGCAACCTCCCTATTATTAGCAAACCTTAACCGTATCTATATTTAGCTTAAAGTACCCGTGGTTATTATTGGAAAAAGGAAACTGCAGCTAATTTTAGTATATGGGAACTACCACTAAAGGGAACAGTAGCTATTATTAGTATATGGGAACAACGATTATTATTGGATAACCGTGGGCTTGAATTTGTCAAGATTAATATCTATTTTTAAATACTAACCGAAACATGACTTGGATTTTAAGATCCACATTATTCTCCGTATTATTTGGGATAAGGGAATAATGGTAGGTTTATTCTATTTTATTAGGGAATTTTGTTCTATAAATAGCACACTAATTCGGTTGTTCCTAAATAAACGTATGAGCTTGAATCAATTCATGCGATATTTTTAGAATTTTTACAAGAAAATTTTGTTTTAAAATTGCCAATTAATTTATAATATTTTCTTGTGCAACTTATTGATTTTATTTTTAGAGAATTTTTATCCTTTTTTTAAGGGATTTTGAGTGATATTTTGTAATTAGACTTGGGTGAGTCTAAGGGGGAATTAGATAGCTTTTAGTGAAGCTAGTAAGGAGTTTAGCTTCTAGTGAAGCTATGTTTGTCGCTTTGAGTGAAGCAATAGTAAAGAGAGTTTGGCCTAGTTGATGCACTTCGAGTGAAGTAAGGTGTTTAATGTAATTGTAACGAATTGCCTTAAACATAGTGGAGAATTTAGAAATCCCGTGGGATCGTGATTTTTCCTTCTAATTAGGCCTAGAAGGTTTCCACGTAAAAATCGTGTTATCTCTTTCATTATTTCGCTCTAAATTTAAGCTTTATTTATTTTATTTAATTCCGCGAAAACAGGGCAAAAACGCTTAAACGTGTAACAACAACAATTCACCCCCACTCTTGTTGTTGTTCCCATCTTTGTCTAAGTCTACAATACTGAGTCTTATTTGAATGATTAACACATGTTTTGAATATCTACTCTAGTACCTAATGTTATCATGACTTATGCTTGGATTACTTATACTCTGGTGCTCATTATTATCATTGATCTGATACTCAATAATATGATAATGTTCTGATTATGCTTAGACTAAGGATCTTTGTAGGCTATGTTATGTTATTTTAGATTTATTTAAAGCCTTAAGCAATAAACTACTTCCAATGATCAGATTATGCTTAGGATATGTTAAATAATTCTAAATACTAGAGTAATTTGTTTTTAATATATGCTTGGTAAATTATATTGTAACGAGTTAATTTACTAAGCTATGTAAAGTAGCTTTAATCTCTGGCATGCTCTATGATATTGGTTTTACTCTATTTTATTTAAGTTTTTTTAAAAGTTTGTCATCATCAAAAAGGGGGAATTTGTTGACTCTTTTAGGTTTTAATGATGACTACACTTCATATAAACAAATGTATTTTTAGAGATTGTTTGCAGGTCGATATCCGGTCGTGATTAAGATCGTTGATGGTACCTATAACTTGGTCTATGAACATGTACTTGTCTAAGGAATCCAAAGAAGTTAGAAAAATCAGATCACTTAGGATGTCAAATGTAGACAGGAAGTCTACTGT
>NC_080053.1:10277203-10282203 GCF_026212465.1 Amaranthus tricolor
CTTCATCCGTATCACACAATCAGCAAAAATTGTAGTTATGGAGGTTTGATCCTGCAACCCTTAGTACCGCGGACAGCACTTGAGACCAACTGAGACATCCATGCTATTATGTAATAACTTGCACGGACTAATAATTAAATTGATGCTTCCCGCCCAGCTTTGAATACTTGGATGACGTGACTATTTTCAGTACTTAGAATATTTTCGAGTTTGGATCCACACAATGGGGTCCGACTTGTCGACTTGGCGGCTAACACGAAGAATCTTTACCTGACATCCCGGAATAAATCGCCCGAAGTTCGCGGCTTGTAGCGTGCCATGTGGTAGCCCAGCAGTCTTATATCACCAGGCAGCAAAAATGTAGAGATGAGGACTTGATCCCGCGACCTCCGGGATAGCAGGCGGCACTTGGAACCAACTGAGACAACTATCTTCTCATGTAGCATATCGCGCGGACTCTTTATATTTTAACAGTTCCAGCCCAGCCTATGATACTTTAATGCCGCGGGAGTTTTCATACTTAGAATTTTTTTGAGACAAGATCACCCCCAAAGGGGGTCCGACTTGTCTACTATGCGGATCACACTAAATTTATTTATTTATTTATTTTTTATTTTTTTACTTTTTATTTATTTTATTTTATTATTTATTTATTTATTTTTTTATATATATCCAAGGGGAAAGCGAAAAGAATAACTCAAGCCGCGGAGTACCCTCAGCTAGCAGCAAAAATGCAAATAGGGGGGTTTGATCCCGCGACCTCTGGGATAGTGTGCAGCACTTCAGACCAGTTGAGACAACCTTGCCTTTGTGAAGCATTTCACGCGGATATTTTATATTCTAATACTTCCAGCTATACTACACGTATGTCACGGATATTCAATGACTTAGAATATTTTTTAGAGTTTGCTTACCAAAAGGGGGGCCGACTTATCTACCCCACGGACAGGATCATAATATTTCTTTATTTTCTATTTATTATTATTATTATTATTATTATTATTATTATTATTATTATTATTATTATATACCGTGGAGTCTTAGGAGGATAATATGCCGCAGAACGAGTAAATCACGCGAGTTGATGACGCGGCTTAGATTTATACTTAGATTCTTAAACCTTCACTGAAGGACTTAGGGGAGTCCGACTTATCGACATCGCGGGACGATAAAAATACGTGAACAATTTTTCTCGTCTTAACAAGCCCCTTATTCTTCTATGACACGGGATGAGCACAAAGGTCCGTATCTTCGATTATACGGACAATACGAGAATTCTTCCATACTTAGAATTTTTACAAAATTATTAGGGGCACCTGGGAGTCCGACTTATCCACTCTACGGACACCTTCCATACTTCGAAAAATTGTAAGGTGGTCATTCGATGGTTTGCAACAAGGAGGATGACGCGGCCTCATTAATTTCCGCGGCTATCATGGGTGATGCGGCAAGAGAGCCGCCACGTCTACAAGTCGGACGGTGGAATGAGTGATCTCAGACTTGGAATTTTTTCCATGTTTTTCTTGGAGTGCAATTTAGGGTCCGACTTATTGATATCACGGAAGGATAAGAATACTTAGAATAATTTCTCGTCTCAGCGAGCCCTTCATATCTTCTACGCCGCGGAATGAAGGTAAGGGTCCGCGTCTTCGATCATATGGTCGGCACGGGAATCCTTCCATACTTAGAATATTTCAAAAATGGTAGGGAGCACCTGGGTGTGCGACTTATCAATATCGCGGATTGATAAGAATGCTTCGAAAGATTGGAAGTTGCTCCTATGACGCTAACGAGGATGACGCGGCCTTGTTGTATTCCGCGGCTATGTTGGATGACGCGGAATAAAGAATCACCAAATTAGCAAGCCGGACTCTAGAATGGGTAATTTCTATACTTAGAATTTTTGTTCTCCTTAGAGTATAATTCTGGGTCCGACTTATCGACCTCACGGAACGATAAGAATACCAACCACTTCTCTTATCATACCCCTTGCTCTTCCATGACGCGGAATGGGCATAAAGGCCCGTGTCTTCGATCATACGGAAATATGGGAATTCTCCCATACTTTGAATTTTTACACCATGATTGAGCGCACCAGGGAGTCCGACTTATTGATCATACGGACTTCCTTTGTACTTGGAATATTTTTCATACTTTATTCATACGATGGTTTAGAGCGACGAAGAAGATGGCGCGGCATAACATCCGTCGTATCTATAAGTCGGACAGCAGAATGTGTAATTTTTCTATACTTAGAATAATTTTCGTTTCTGGGGGTGCAGTTTAGGGTCCGACTTGTTGACTCCCCGGGCACATTCGAGTGTTGAAGGACTTAGAATAATTTTCTATATTCTACCCCTCCCTGGGGGTCCGACTTATCGAAGTTACGGGAACTTTCCTAACTTACGAGATTGATTTTTCTGAATCATTGAACCCGAGTTTACGGATCCCACTTATGAATATCGAAGATAGTTGAGATTTTACTTAGAATTTTATTCGGGATCTCATTCTAAAGGTCCGTCTTTTCAATGTTGCGAACAGGCAGTATCATGGGCAACCTTGGAATATTTTCGATTTTGGGACCCAATCTAAGGGTCCGACTTTTCGATATCACCGATTCATAGTGACTTAGAATAATTTGATTATGGGACCCCTCTCAAGGGGTCCGACTTATGGATATTACTGAATTTAATAAGATTTGCAATAGATTTTAGTCGAGTACTTACGAATATAAGAGCCGGATAATCTGAAAATAAAACTTCTGATGTTATAAATGAATTTTGATGATCACTAAGAATACAAATGACAACGCGAGCATGCCGCGGGATGAGTGCTGATAAAACAGAATACAAATGACAACGCGACTACGTCGCGGGATGCGATGATAAAACTGATTTCGAATGACAACACGAATACTTCGCGGGATGAAACAATTTCGCGGAGTTAAGCTGATAAGACTGATAAGACTGATAATCACTGATTGCCCCTTGCAAATCTTGTTAAATGAAGAATTTCTTCAAATGGTCTCCATTTCATGGGCGGGGTAGTTTTTTTCCCTTTCTCTTTTGGCGGGTGTCGCGGAAGGTCCGCGCTTCATGGTGTTGATGAGGCATTGGCGGGCCATTACCTGGTCTCCCTTGAGGATGCCAACTTGTCCATCATCCCGCTCGAATTGCAGCAAGAGTTGATGAGGAAAGATTGCTGCTTTGATCTTGTTAATAAGTGGAAGCCCCATGATGGCGTTGTAGGGGAATACGAGATCCACCACCGTGAATCGTATGGGCATAGTTCTGCTTCCGCTTCTTTCCCCTACTCGCACAGGGAGTATGATTGTTCCCATTGGAATGACCTGGTTTCCTCCAAACCCAATCAAAGGTTTATCAAGGGGTTGCAGGTGCTTTTCTTCGAATTTCATTTTTCTTAGGCATTCCATCGTTATAAGATCGGCTGTGCTTCCGGTATCCACCAATACTCGCCTCACCATCATTTGCCCAATCTTGATGGTAACCACTAAAGGATCAGTGTGTGGTTGTTGCAACGGTTGGGAAGTAGTGGCATCAAATCTCATGATCGGCCCACTTGAGGTGGCTTTTGGGGGTCCTTTGAACAGAGTATGGACGCTGCATTTCGCAGCGCGGATTGTGGGATATTCTTCGGTGTAGCCGCTGAAAATCATATTGATGGTTCGTTGTGTGTTGGAACTTTCACGCCTAGCCTCGTTTCTTTTCTGGTTCCAAGGCCTTCTTTCCGCGTTGCCTCTCGTGCCATAGTCCTTTCGATTGATGAACCTTGATAGCTCCCCCTCGTCGGCTAGTTGATGTAGGATACGTTTGAGTTCGCGGCATTGGGCCAAAGTGTGGCCGTGCTCTTTGTGGTAATCACACCACAGATTGTAGTTGCGTCGATCGGAGGGAGTGGTAATAGGAGGTGGAGTTGGCAACTCATCCCGAACAGCGAAGAAAATGTCCTTCCTGTTCAAATTGAACCTCGGGTCATTACCTCCATCAAGCAAATTCCGCGTCCTGGACTCCCCTTCAACGGCATATACGTGCCAGGATCGTGGAGGTCCCATGTCTGATGGAGGCTCTGGACGATGCGGCATGTAATTTTTATCCCTCCTAGATGGATGTTCCTCTACGCTCCTTGAGGAGCGATTGGATATTGGATCCTTCTTTTCTGATTTACGCCTCTTTGGGTCATGTGCCTGACATATCTCGGAGGCCGTGACATAGCTTTGACATTGCTTCATGGCCTCCGCGTATGTCTTCACTTGACTCTCGACCAACTGGAACTTGAGCCTTTGAGCCTTCATTCCGTTGATTAGGGCGTTTAAGGCGACTGATTCTTCCAAATCCGTTACCTCCAGCACTGCCTCATGGAATTTCCTCAGATACGATGATATGGATTCCCCTTCCAGTTGCGTTATGCTAAGCAAATGGAAGTTTGATTTCTCCTGCCTTCTGGATGCCACAAAGTGACCCAGGAATTTGCTCTCTAATTGGGCAAAGGTGTGGATACTTCTCCCTGGAAGAGAGGTGTACCACGTCAAGGCTACTCCTGTGAGAGTAGTTGGGAAGAATTTGCACCACAATGCCGGGTTGGTGGTGTACAGCAACATCAAGTTTTTGTATGCCATCAAGTGTTCCTCGGGGCAGGATGTTCCATCGAAGGCCGCCATATTTGGGATCTTTATTTTCCCGGGGTTGGGAGTATTCAGTATCTCCGGAGCCAACGGAGAGATTATTGGCATAAGATCTTCGGGGAGGCTACTCTTGCCGGTCTCATTCTGCGGCATTATGACGAGGCTGGTGGGACGGCTAGATCCCGTGAGTTGCGCTTTCTTCCTTTCTTCCCTCCTCTTGTCCACCAATGATTGAACACTTTCGAACGCCCTCTGCTTCTTGTTTTCCAGGTAAGTACGGGCATCTCGAGAGGCGGTTTTGGATTCCCCGTTTTGGGATTCGCTTCTGTTGAGGCTTGTATGTGTCCTCGATCTTTCC
>NC_080053.1:10284362-10321862 GCF_026212465.1 Amaranthus tricolor
AAACTTTTCTGGAGGTCATCCATCCTAAGATTGCTCCCCATCAAGTACGCTTAACTGTGGAGTTTTTAGCAAATGAGCTTCCTAGAACAAAAGATACTTTGTTGATATGAGTAGTCTGTCAATTCTTTTTCAAGCTAAATATGAAGTATCACAATGAAAAAATATGAGGTATCACAACAAAATTAATAATTTGAGAACATTTTTTATCACTTACTATTATAGGTAATATTTATTTATTTATTTATTTATTATTTATTATTTATTTATTTATTATTTATTATTTATTTTTTATCAATTCTTTCGCTAATCTTGCTTTCATTTAATCATCACTCATACATTAATATTTTCTTCCCCATCTGACTTGAGCTGACTTGAGCGTTGGAGGGGCTTTTCGGAAAATCACCTTGAGCAAGATTTACGTTGTTTTGCAGGTATCAAAGTCTCTTCTCAGGCAGAATCATAAGAACTTCTAGCATACCCAATAGTTGTCCCCGATAACTCATCATATTCAGGTATTTTGAGTGTCCATTACACTTTTTAGTTTCATCGCCAAAGTAATTTGGCGCCAACTTTGGGGACAATTGCTAATAACACTTAACTGGAATGAAAATCGATGGCTCCAAAAAGAAACATTACCAACATCGCAACTGTGCATTGGACCGCTTTTTCAGAACAAATTCGCGTCATCATCAACACCAATAATGTTGTACCTCACCAACAAGGGTTGGAAGACATGGCGAATCAAATTGAAAGGCTCCGGGCTAGATTAGAATTTAGTCAAGATGATGTCTCTACCCTCCATAAATCAACTAATGGAGAAACCAAAACTTTCCGTTCCAACAGAAGGAACAATAGGAGAAGAAATCGATCTCAACTCTAGCAAAGTCAGAACATGCGGGAAGAGCATCAAGAATCTAATAAAAAAACCTCGGAGGAAAAATTCTAAGGCCATTTTGTTTCTTCAAGGAGGGAAGAGAAGACCAAATTACACTTGCTTAGTATCTCACAGCAGGATGGAGAGTCTGTCATTGCTTATTTACTAAGGTTCCATCATGTTGTCCTCGAGGTAACGAATTTTGAGAAGTCTGTTGCTTTAACAGTACTAATCAACGTGATGAGAACTCCTAAACTAAAATTCCAGCTGGTTGAGAGTCAGATGAAAGACGTATGCCGAGGCTATGAAGTAATGTCAAAGCTTCTTTCTCACTTAAAGCTTCTTTCTCACTTAAACTAAAAGTACTAGCATACATTGATCCTTACTCAAGTGGACTGATCGGAGGTGTCATAGTTTGGTACTTATCTCCTCTTGGTATTTAATAGTACTCTGCATTACTTGTATCCTCCATTGATATACAAGTCACGCATTAAACGTTTTCTTTATTTCATAACTTTATTGATTCATGTATAAAATATTTATACATGTGTTTTTGGGTAATAGATGTTATAATATAAATTTAGGGTGAATTAATTTTTTTTCCTAATTAATTGCTTAAGTTGTTAAGTTTATTAATTTAGGAAGGGTTAAAATGTTTCCTTATTAATTGATTAAGTTGTTAAGTTTATTAATTTAAGGAGGGTTAAAATTTTTTTCTAATTTAGTAATAACTTAAATGCTAAGTTATATATTTATTAAAGAGAAGATTGAATTTTCGATTTAATTAAAGATTTTATTCGTTAAATTGATTAATAAATCGAGAGCTAAATGGTTTCAATATTCTTACGTAAATGTTAAGAAGTTTAACAATAGTTCGGCATGGGAATTACTTAGCCGTTCGATGATCTTTAAAAGATAATACTTGCTGATCTTGGACGAGACGACCTCATAATGAGATCGTTAATTTGGCTAGTTTAATTCGCGCATGTAACAATCTGGGTATTTTTTCCATTTTCTGGGGATTTTTCAATTTTGATCTTAAAAATATCAATTTTGACCTTAAAGGTATCAAAATTTAAGGTCACAATTGATAAATACCAGTAAATTAAAATGTTTTTACACGTGCGTGAAATATACCGGCCCACACTCCGTTTTAACTTGCCACGGTCTCTCTCGTCCAAATTTTTGTGTAATATATGATATGTTATGATTGCAAATCTAGTTTGGGCTTGGTGGTTTATGGTCTGCGTACCATCTGTTTTGAATGTAAGAATTATTTATTTAATTTTTTAGATTTTGGTAAATAACTATATACATTCAAAGAAGACTACATGCACAAAGGTGATCAAACAATGATGTCGATCCAAAATGGTGGGATGGATGAGATCTAAATGAAGGCACAAATATGTTTTTATTGTAATGCTTTGTAATAGTTAATTATTTTAGGATTAAGTTGTAGGAGTATCATACTAAATATTTCTAACAATTTGATTTTTCTTTTGTTTTTGCATTATAATTATTCTTATGATTGATTAGGTTTGGTAAATTTTTGTTAAATAGAGTTCACTTTTACCAAGCAATTAGAATATTCATCAAGGTTTACTTTTCAAATAGAGAGTTCCATGCTAGGCCCGTTAGATAAATATATTAAACTTCGTACCATTAGTGATATGTTCTTCTAAAACAGACTGTTACTTTTAATCTGATGGAAATAAAGCGAAATTTTCAACAACTTTATTTTAACTATTAAGCTTTGTTATTAATTTTAAATATTTGTCAATTAGAAATTAGATTAGATTCCATTATCTGAATCTTTGTTTAAAGATGGAGAAGTTTATTATTCTTTTCTATACTAATAACAATACTAATTGTTTAATGTCAAAGAGTTTTTAACCTATTTCAAATTTGTTAAATATCGTATTTGACAAAAATGTTTTATAACATAGAAATTAAAAGGGACAAACAAATGAAACTTTGTGAAATTGTTTCACATAATCTTAAGGTTGATAATTCTACAAATTCAAGGGAGAACAAAGTGTTTGTAGCTTCTAAAAATGTTTTTTTTTTTTAATAAATTGTTTCTTCTAAGTAACCAAAGTGGGAGTAAAATTGTATTTCTCAGAAGAGTTTGAGAAGATCAACAACCTCATATTGTCCATTGTAATATAAACATAGTAATTTTCTACCTTAGAGTTATAATATTCTACAATTGCCTCTCTAAAAGGCTTTATGGTCTAAGTAACCAAGTGCGTGAAATATAAACATAGTAATTTTCATATTGTCCATTGTAATATATATATATATATATATATATATATATATATATATATATATATATATATATATATATATATATATATATATATATATATATATATATATATATATATATATATATATATATATATATATATATATATATATATATATATATATATATATATATATATATATGAATTTCAAAGTGGGTGAAATATAGTAGTTTCATTTATTTAAGAGACTAACTAAATTTAATGTAAATAATGATAATAATTAGACATAATAATTAAAATTATAATAAATAATTTATTTATAATAAAGAGATCTTGACTTCATATACCCCCTTAATTTTTATATCTTTTTTCAAAATAAAGCTCTTTGTCTTCACTTTCCACTTGGTATAATTATAAATGGGTGAAGGAAGGTTGTAATTAGCATTGTCTCACGGCAAGCAAGCCATTGTTAAAAAAAATTCTTTACTTTCCTTCTATTATAAATATTGCCATGGGTATTGGTACAAAAAAAATATTACTTTATTCTTATTCTACTAATCTTGTATCAAACAAAGGGTAAATTATGGTCGGAGATATCTTTAGAGATTTTATACTTGGATTGAAGAAATTATCCTTAAATTTCTTCAAATTTATCCTCTCTTTTATAATTAATTCATATATAATGTTTTGTAATTATATTTGAACTATGGACATATAAAAAATACAAGTGATAAATATATTAGGGGGCCAAAGTAATCCATGTTTAATAAGTTTAATTAATATTATTATTTATTGTGGCATATAAACTAAGAAAAAGTATGAATTGAACTATAGGTGGATTATGTTCATAATGAGTGATTAGAGCAATGCAATTTAATTTTAATTTTAATGAGATGTTAGGAGTATTGTTACACACTTTTACTTTTGTATAGAATAACACTTTTATTAGTACCTCTTTTTAAAGATTAATAATAGGATCGACTTTTTTTGACTAGGTCAAATTTGAAATTAACTTAATTCCCAAACTCAGACATTATTCATAACATTAAGTTCGGTTATTATATAAAAATTGGAACTTATTAGTTGAAAATATTATATTTTAAAAATAAATTGTTTATTTTCTTTTCGTTTATTACAAATATTTCCATAGTTAAAAATCAAAATTGTTTATTTCCTTTTCGTCTATTACAAATATTGCCAGGGGTATCGGTACAAAAAAATTATTATATCATTCTTTTCTACTAGTCTTGTATAAAACAAAGGGTAAATTACGGTTAGAGAAATATTTAGAGATTGTATACTTAGATTGAAGAAATTATTATTATAAGGTTCTTGGAGGGTTATTATTTTCTAAGGGTATTTTCTATATTCTTTAAATTTTCTTCCAATCAGATCTATATAAAGGTAATTAGTTTTTCCTCTCTTTTATTAATTTATATATAATGTTATTTGTAAATTATATGTGAACTTTAAACATATAAAAAGTAGAAGTTATAAATATATTAGGGGCCAAAGTAATCTATATTTAATAAGTCTAATTAATATTATTATTTTTTGTGGCATGTAAACTAAGAAAAAGTATGAATTGAACTTTTAGTTTATTTGGTTTATAAGGAGCGATTAGTAGTTTAGGTGCAATTCAATTGTGCACTGATCATCATACTTAAACATACACATTAAGGGGTGTTTGGTATGAACTTTTTAATACTAAGTAAGGGATTCAATTACCATTACTACACATATTTGTTTGGTATGATATTAGGTTAACCCAATCTCTTTCTTGAGGGTAATGGATACCCTTACTTTGTTACCACCCATTTATGTCAAGTAACAAATTCCCTTTTCTATGATCAATTAAGTGTTTCCCTTATATTTTTATACCAAACAACATATAACTACAACCCATACCCTTACCCTTACTCCTCTTTATCATTTTCCTTTCCATTACATTTTATATTCCCATACCAAACACCCCTAAGACTTATGATTTACATCATAAACTTTTGCTCATCGAACGACTTATGATAACACATACTATTAATTTGTGATAAAAGAAAAGACAAAAACAAGAGAAACTAAAGGGATTGAATATTATTGATAATCAAAACTGATGTGATACAAGGTATATATTGACATGTTACCAAGAAGGCAGCTATAACTAACTCCTGTTAAAAGCAATACCTAAGCCTAACAGAAAAGGAAGCATCCTATGACAAGGTTCCATACCGTGAAAAAACTTGTTCAACTTGATGAAAATTCGTAATGAGATCCTTAACGCTTGCTATCTATGAAAATATATCATAATAGATTATTAGAAATAATAATGAAAATAAACAATACGAATTACAAATATATTTATATGCTCGTTGTATGGATGAAAATAGAATCTTTACTTTGTTGATCATTAAATGGACGATAGAACTTCAAGATTGGTTTGTAACACTTGATTCGCTCGGAAACATAATGACTAATTATTGTACGCGTATGAATACTTTCCTATAGTGATTTTTTTTCCCACAATGGTATTTGGGAATATTAAGTGAAATTCTCATTAAGATGCAAACAATCACATTACATACTAGTACATATATAAAAAGATCATAAAATCAAAAACATAATAAAGAGTTTGCAAGAATTATTTGTTCATGTGTAGAGAGAAATATAAAATAAGAGCTCATAAATTCTAGAGAACGAATGTTTTAGTACTATTGTCTTTGGCTTCCTACGTTCTAAAATACTTACTATAATTATTATTAACACTATTTATTTTTTAAGCTCATTTTATATATTACACTTATTTTGTTAGAAAAAAAATAATCAAGTAGTATCTTGTTTGAATCGTCAAATCGCATACTTTCATGATATTAACTTTTATAAATTTTAGTTATGTATAAATTAATATATAAATAATCAAAATATTGCAATGAATTATGTAAGAAGTCAAATGTAACAAGTATAAAATGAAACGGATGAAGTATCCTTTTAGGAATTAGCTAATGGTGTGACAAATAATTATTCCTTACTCCCTCCGTTCAACAACGTTAGCTACAACAAATACATATTATAAGAATATTAAGAGAAAAAAAAAAAGAAACGTGATATTTTATTGAAAAGCAATATAAATGACTATGTAGGTGTATTAGAATTAAAAAAAGATATGTGAATGACATACAATAAAAAACTTTGATGAACGAAATTGTCAAAAATACAACAATTAATCTATCCGTGAAAATACATACATCTAGTATTTATTTTTAAATAAAATTATATATTCAGTATAATTTCTGAAAATATATTAAAGTATTGTTTGTTGAGATTAAATGGTGACTTGAGTGCACAATTGATGTGTGCAATTATGTGCGGAATCCTATGGGAATATTAAGTGCATGACTAAGTAGGACTTAATGTGTGTATGTTTATGTATGATGATATCAATGCATGGATTTATTGGCGTATTGATGGAGTAACTTAAACATGAGAATTAAGTTGGGATGGTGAATGTGATTTAATGAAGAATGTCAAGAGTATGTAGCTCTGACTATATGCTTTAAAAGAGGTACTCATTGGATACTTATTGCCTTGAACGAGCAATTGGATCAGCTATATCCAGTAGCTTCTAAAGCATCACGCTCGAACGAGCACACCTGAAACCTACAGATAGTGGCCTGAAGTCTTCACCGCTCGAACGAGCAGACCAAACGCTCGAACGAGCGGCCTAGTACCAACCTTGGATTCTGTTTTGGCTGATCATTTCATTTGCCTTAAAGGTGTTACATTTCTTTTAATTCTTAGAATTAAGTAAGTGTTACTCATTAAATACAATTAGCTCTATAAATAGTGAGCTCATTTGTTCATCCGATAATACATCCACAAACCCCAAGCCTAAACAAATAGCGTTGTTATTCTCTTACTCAATTGTAATACTTCATTTGTAAGAGACGTTATACTCCATTGAAATAGTATAAATAACAAACTACACATCACGGAGGAAGTAGCCATCATTGGGTAAAGCTCCTTAAATCATTGTGTCATTTTTAAATTTTAATTTCTTTCAAACATTGTTAAGTCATTGAAATTTGTTATCGTTCATCAAGGTACTTTGAACCTTATCGAACTTCGCTCACATTTCAATTGGTCTTAGAGTCAAGTCATAATTACGGTGTTATAAGAAGTTGTTTGTTAGTGAAGCATGTCCACAATGAAGTTTGACATTGAGAAGTTTGATAGGAGTGTGAACTTTGCCTTATGGCAAGTCAAGATGAAAGCCATTTTGATTCAAAATGGTGTGCAAAAGGCCATTGATGGTGTAGACAAATTACCCAAAGGAATGATCGCGATGAGATGGGAAGAGATTGACACAAAGGCACTATCGACAATTCAACTATGTCTTTTTCATTGAAGTGCTAAGAGAGCTTGTTAAAGAAACTACAACCAAGGGTATATGGGAGAAATTTGAATCACTCTACATAGCCATGAGTGTTACAAATAGATTACTTTTGAAAATTAGACTCTATGATCTATGCTTGGAGGAAGGTAACCCTTTAAAACCACACTTAGATGAGTTTTATTCCGTTGTAATGGATTTACAAAACATTGAAGTCAAACTTGATGATGAACACTTGGCTATTTACCTTTTATGTCCACTGCATCCATCTTATAAGAATTTTAGAGAAACTCTACTTTATGGTAGAGAAAACTTAAGTAGTGATGATGTGAAACATTCCTTTACACAAAGGGATTTGATTGATACCCAATTGTTAGGTAAATTACAGAGTGCCTTAGGTGATGGATTATTTGTGAGAAAGAGAACTTCTGAGCAAGGTTCCACTGGTGGGAGTTTAAAATAAGGGTAAAGGAAGGTCGAAGTCACGAAGGCCTAACAAAAAGAAGACTTACAACGTAAGCTTAAAGGCCACATTAAGAAGGATTGTTGGAAATGAAAAAATAAAAATGCTAGCGATGATGGGGCTGGGGAGGCAACTAGTAATGCCGATGCTAGTTAATTGAATGATAGTGATGATAGTGGTGTTTTAGTTGCCACACATGGGTACAAAGATAGTGATGAGTGGATTCTTGACTCGGGGTGCACATTGCATATGACACCCAACAAAAATTTCTTCCAAACATATGAGAGTGTTGATGAGGGAAATGTGATCATGGTAAACAATACTACATTTAAGTTGGTCGGGGTTGGGAGTGTGAGAATAGAATGCTAAGAACCTTGACGGATGTAAGGCATGTTTCGGGTTTGTAAAAGAATCTCATATGTTTGGGTACTCTTGATAAGATCGGGTGTAAGATTACTTGTGAAGGTGGAGTAATGAAGATCGCTAGAAGGTCACTTGTGGTGATGAAGGGGAAGATGCATGGGAGATTGTATGCTCTTGAAGGTTCAACTATCTCCGGCTCGGAGAATATTTCCATAAATACAATGTCTGATCATGAAACAAAGCTTCAGCACTTGAGACTTGATCACATGGGAGAAAGAGGTATGTATGAACTTTCTAAACAAGGTTTAATTGATGGTAAAAAGTTTGGGAACCTTGGGTTTTGTGAACAATGTGTTTATGGGAAACACAAGAGGGTTAGTTTCAAACCCACCATACACAACACTAAGGCGGGTTACTTGATTATATTCATTCCGATTTGTAGGAGCATTTAAGAGGGTATGTAATTACTAGTTGACTTTCATAGAAGACTTCTTAAGGAAAGTTTGGTGTTACTACATAAAACATAAAAATGAAGTATTTAATGCTTTCTTGAAATGGAAGAAAATGATAGAGAAAAAGACAAGTATGAGCATCAAGACCTTGAGAACTGATAATGGACTTGAATTTGTTGATAACAAATTTCTTCAATATTATGCTAGTGAAGGTATGTGAGACAAAGAACTTGTGCAGGACGTCTGCTACAAAATGGTCTTGCGAAGAGGATGAATAAGACATTGTTCGAGAGGGATCGGTGTATGCTAAACCAAGCGAAATTGGGGAATCACTTTTGGGTCGAAGCGGTGGCTACGGCATGTCACTTTATCAATCGATCACCTTATACCACCTTGAAATTCAATTCGCCACAAGAAGTGTGGTACAACACTCTGGTAAATTATTCTAGTCTTAGAGTATTTGGTTGTTCGGCTTATATTCATGTAAATGATGAAAAGTTAGAACCTAGGGCTAGAAAATGCATTTTTGTGGGATATGTAGTGGGTGCAAAGGGTTATAGGGTATGGTGTAATGAGTTAAAAAGAATAATCACTTCTAGAGATCTTGTATTTGATGAATATAGCATGTTAGTCTCTAGTGTAGAAAAGCCCATTGACACTAGTGAAAAAAACCTTATTTGCTGCGGTTTTTTTGCCATAATATGCTATGATTTTGGCCCGCAGCAATAGTGATAGCAGCAAATGGCCTATTTTAAATGCTGCGATTTAAAACCGCAGCAAACAAAAGGCTATTTGTTGCGGTCTTCTTAAAAACCGCAGCAAATAGCGTATGACTATTTGCTGCGATTTTTAAGAAGCCCGCAGCAAATAATTTTTTTTTTGCTGGGTCAGGAGGCTCTCCACGTGCTTTTTTCGTGCTTAAAAACCGCAGGAGGCGCGAAGTTGGGTCTGTCTGCCTTCAAATTTATTCTTCACTTTTTTTTCTTGCTTTTTTCGTTTAATAGTATTAAATAATCCAATAATGTACAACATAATAAACAATGATTGATCCAATGATAAATGATAAAGATTGATAATTAAATCACATGATTATAATCTTACATGATGTCGTTTACAAGAACAACTATCCATTGAACCATTGATACCACATACATAAGTAATTATTCACATTCAAATATACAACTACATATATACGTACGTAAATTATTCACATTCAATCTACCTTAAAAATCCTAATTAATTAAAATTATTCACATTCAAATATTCAATTACATACATAAGTAAATTATTCATATTTAAATATAAAATACATACCTTGGTAATGAGATATGATAATTTTGTTTCTACAATAAGATTATGTAACCTACAATGAAAAACAAAATCAAAATTAGTATAAAAAAGACTAAATCCTTATTAAAACACAATGACTTGAAAAAGAACAAGACTAGCCCTAATTTAGTGGCTTTTGAAGGAAAAGCAACAATGGTGGGTTGAAGAACTTAAACAAAGATGGAGAAGAAAATTCGTGCAATGGGTGGTTATTGAAGCAACAAATTTCAACAACACAGGAACTTGAAGAACTTAAACAAAGTCGTGGGGTTTGGAAGATGATGAACGAAATGAAGAGAAAACATAGTAGAGTCGTATGATTTGAAAAACTTGAAGAACTTGAAGAGATTTTTCATGGGTTTTTGAAGAAATTTTCTGAAATTGAAGAGCTTGAAGAAGACAGCCGTCGTCGTGGGTTTTTGAAGAAAGTTATTTTAGGGTTTGAAGCAATTGAACGTCAAAACGCGTTTTTTATATTTTTTGAACTAACTATTTGCTGCGGGCTTCTTAAAAAACCGCAGCAAATAAGCATTATTTGTTGCGGTTTTAAGAAGCCCGCAGCAAATAACTGCTTATTAAACGAAAAAAAATAAGCATTATTTGCTGCGGTTTTAAGAAGCCCGCGGCAAATAAGTGCATATTAAACGGAAATTTTTTTTTTCTTTTTGATAATTATTTGCTGCGGGCCTAACAAAACCGCAATAAATAATGTTTATTTATTTATTTATTATTTTTTTTTTCGTTTAATATGCACTTATTTGCTGCGGGCTTAACAAAACCGCAGCTAATAAGCATTATTTGCTGCGGGCATCAGGAAAACCGCAACATTTGTAATATATATTTTTTTCTTTTTTTTTCTATTTAATGCTGCGTCTAAGGAAAACCGCAGCAAATGACACGCAGCAATGACGTTTTTTCCACTAGTGTGAAAATGATGTAAATGATGTTGTAATTGATTGCATTGATGCACAAGAGGAGGTACAACCTCCCAATATTGATAAAGATGAAAATGATGATGATGTTCAACGAAAATCTACTTTGTCTACAACAAGGCAAAAGAGGAAGATCGTGGCTCTAAGGAGGTATATTAAACAGTGATTATGTTGTATATGCTCTCAACATTGCTAACGAAGTCGAAGGGTGGTATGAACGAAGTACGTACAAGGAGGCTATTGTCTCAAATGACTCAAGCAAATGGTTGATAGCCATGAAGCAAGAGGTGAAATCACTTGCAAAGAATGAAACTTGTGATATCGTTGAAGCACCAAAGAAAAGGAAGATCGTTGGGTAAAAATGGATATTCAAGAGAAAGGAGGGTCGTTCTAGTGGTGTTCTTCCCATGTACAATGAAAGGGTAGTACCAAAGAGATACTCTCAAATTGATGGTGTCGATTTTCATGAGGTTTTTTCACCGGTTGTGAAGCACTCTTCTATACTACTAGTTTTGTGGCGATGGAGGATTTGGAGTTGCAACAATTGGATGTGAAAACGACGTTTCTTTATGGTGAGCTTGAAGAGGAAATTTTTATGAAGCAACAGGAAGGTTTTGAGGTCGTCGATAAGGAAGGACATGTCTGTAGATTAAAAAGATCATTGTATGAGTTGAAGCAATCGCCAAGGCAATGGTACAAGAGGTTTGATTCTTTCATGATTTCACATGATTTTGTTAGAAGTTCTTATGATAGTTGTGTTTATCTTAAGAAACTTAAAAATGGTTTTTGTTATATTTGCTCTTGTATGTTGATGATATGTTGTGTATTATGTGATACCTTGTTTAAGGTAGAGAACTTAAAAGAGTTGCTTTCGAGTGAGTTTAATATGAAGGATCTTGGTGAAGCCAAGAAGATTCTTGGGATGGAAATCTTGAGAGACCGGGCTAAGGATGTCTTATACCTTAGCTAAAGGAAATATATAGAAAAAGTTGTTCAACGCTTCTCCATGGGTAATGCTAAAGGTGTGTCTACTCCTGTTGCCTCTCATTTTAAATTTTCCATGAAGTTGTATCCACAAACTAATGCAGAAGAAGAGCAAATGGTAAGAATTTCGTAAATTAGTGCAGTTGGTACTGTGATGTATGCTATGGTATGTTCTAGTCCCAATATAGCTCATGTGGTGAGTTTGGTAAGTAGATATATGTATAATCGGGGGAATGGACATTGGGAGGCACGTAAGTGGTTATTGAGGTATTTGAAATGTACTTCTAATGCTTGTTTCATGTATGGGAAGGATTTAAGTAAGCTAACCGGGTTTTGTGACACGGACTATGGAGGTGATTTTGATGCTAGAAAAGCCACAAGTAGATTTATGTTTACATTGGGTGGTTTTGTGACAAGTTGGAAATCATCATTACAAGATTTGGTTGCTCTTTCAACAACTGAAGCAGAGTACATAGCCGTTGCCGAGTCAGTCAAAGAAGCAAAGTGGCTCAAAGGTCTAGTTGGTGAGATGTACAACAAGGTGCATTTAATAAATGTGCATTGTGATAGTCAAAGTGCAATTCACTTGGCTAGAAATCAACATATGTTTCATAGAAGGTCCAAATACATTGATATCAAATATAATTTCATTCGGGATGAAGTTGAGCACAAAAGAGTGGTTTAAAGAAGATTGATAATAAAGATAACCCGACCGACATGATGACAAATCCATTGCCTACAACTAAGTTTAATTTGTGTGTGGACTTGGTTGATCTAGCTCCTTGCTTGATGTAATGCTCTTAGGGGAATCTGAGGTGTGTATGTTGTTTTATGTTCTTATTTATATTCTTGTAAAATGAAGTGGATTGATGAATGCTTTGACTTGGGTGAACTCAAGTGAAGGTGGAGATTGTAAAGATTAAATGGTGACTTCAGTGCACAATTGATGTGTGCATTCATGTTTGGAATCCTATGGAAATATTAAGTGGGTGATTAAGTAGGACTTAAGGGGTGTTTGGTATGGGAATATAAAATGTAATGGAAAGGAAAATGATAAAGAGGAGTAAGGGTAAGGGTATGGGTTGTAGTTATATGTTGTTTGGTATAAAAATATAAGGGAAACACTTAATTGATCATAGAAAAGGGAATTTGTTACTTGACATAAATGGGTGGTAACAAAGTAAGGGTATCCATTACCCTCAAGAAAGAGATTGGGTTAACCTAATATCATACCAAACAAATATGTGTAGTAATGGTAATTGAATCCCTTACTTAGTATTAAAAAGTTCATACCAAACACCCCTTAATGTGTATGTTTAAGTATGATGATCAGTGCACAATTGAATTGCACCTAAACTACTAATCGCTCCTTATAAACCAAATAAACTAAAAGTTCAATTCATACTTTTTCTTAGTTTACATGCCACAAAAAATAATAATATTAATTAGACTTATTAAATATAGATTACTTTGGCCCCTAATATATTTATAACTTCTACTTTTTATATGTTTA
The DNA here is from genome assembly GCF_026212465.1 of Amaranthus tricolor. Lineage (NCBI taxonomy): Eukaryota > Viridiplantae > Streptophyta > Magnoliopsida > Caryophyllales > Amaranthaceae > Amaranthus > Amaranthus tricolor. The sequence goes on from NC_080053.1 coordinate 10,297,909, forward strand.
AAGTTCACATATAATTTACAAATAACATTATATATAAATTAATAAAAGAGAGGAAAAACTAATTACCTTTATATAGATCTGATTGGAAGAAAATTTAAAGAATATAGAAAATACCCTTAGAAAATAATAACCCTCCAAGAACCTTATAATAATAATTTCTTCAATCTAAGTATACAATCTCTAAATATTTCTCTAACCGTAATTTACCCTTTGTTTTATACAAGACTAGTAGAAAAGAATGATATAATAATTTTTTTGTACCGATACCCCTGGCAATATTTGTAATAGACGAAAAGGAAATAAACAATTTTGATTTTTAACTATGGAAATATTTGTAATAAACGAAAAGAAAATAAACAATTTATTTTTAAAATATAATATTTTCAACTAATAAGTTCCAATTTTTATATAATAACCGAACTTAATGTTATGAATAATGTCTGAGTTTGGGAATTAAGTTAATTTCAAATTTGACCTAGTCAAAAAAAGTCGATCCTATTATTAATCTTTAAAAAGAGGTACTAATAAAAGTGTTATTCTATACAAAAGTAAAAGTGTGTAACAATACTCCTAACATCTCATTAAAATTAAAATTAAATTGCATTGCTCTAATCACTCATTATGAACATAATCCACCTATAGTTCAATTCATACTTTTTCTTAGTTTATATGCCACAATAAATAATAATATTAATTAAACTTATTAAACATGGATTACTTTGGCCCCCTAATATATTTATCACTTGTATTTTTTATATGTCCATAGTTCAAATATAATTACAAAACATTATATATGAATTAATTATAAAAGAGAGGATAAATTTGAAGAAATTTAAGGATAATTTCTTCAATCCAAGTATAAAATCTCTAAAGATATCTCCGACCATAATTTACCCTTTGTTTGATACAAGATTAGTAGAATAAGAATAAAGTAATATTTTTTTTGTACCAATACCCATGGCAATATTTATAATAGAAGGAAAGTAAAGAATTTTTTTTAACAATGGCTTGCTTGCCGTGAGACAATGCTAATTACAACCTTCCTTCACCCATTTATAATTAGGAAAAATTACCCTGAATAATACGAACTTTCACTGATTTTCCTACAATAATACGAACTTTCAATTAACCATGAATAATACGAACTTTAATAAATATTTTCCGCTAACATACCTGACCGGTTCTTTACCTGGAGAAACGGTAAATTCCCCATTTCTTCATTATCCTAGCGGGAAATATGTATCAAAGTTAGTATTTTATTCATAGTTAATTAAAAGTTCGTATTATTGTAGGAAAATCAGTGAAAGTTCGTATTATTCAGGGTAATTTTTCTTACTTAGTATTTTAAGGAATGAGTAAGTTTACCGGTAACAGGTAAAATGGTATGCCAGCGGGAAATATGTATCAAAGTTCGTATTATTCATGGTTAATTTAAAGTTCGTATTATTGTAGGAAAATCAGTGAAAGTTCGTATTATTCAGGGTAATTTTTCCTTCTAATTATACCAAGTGGAAAGTGAAGACAAAGAGCTTTATTTTGAAAAAAGATATAAAAATTAAGGGGGTATATGAAGTCAAGATCTCTTTATTATAAATAAATTATTTATTATAATTTTAATTATTATGTCTAATTATTATCATTATTTACATTAAATTTAGTTAGTCTCTTAAATAAATGAAACTACTATATTTCACCCACTTTGAAATTCATATATATATATATATATATATATATATATATATATATATATATATATATATATATATATATATATATATATATATATATATATATATATATATATATATATATATTACAATGGACAATATGAAAATTACTATGTTTATATTTCACGCACTTGGTTACTTAGACCATAAAGCCTTTTAGAGAGGCAATTGTAGAATATTATAACTCTAAGGTAGAAAATTACTATGTTTATATTACAATGGACAATATGAGGTTGTTGATCTTCTCAAACTCTTCTGAGAAATACAATTTTACTCCCACTTTGGTTACTTAGAAGAAACAATTTATTAAAAAAAAAAAACATTTTTAGAAGCTACAAACACTTTGTTCTCCCTTGAATTTGTAGAATTATCAACCTTAAGATTATGTGAAACAATTTCACAAAGTTTCATTTGTTTGTCCCTTTTAATTTCTATGTTATAAAACATTTTTGTCAAATACGATATTTAACAAATTTGAAATAGGTTAAAAACTCTTTGACATTAAACAATTAGTATTGTTATTAGTATAGAAAAGAATAATAAACTTCTCCATCTTTAAACAAAGATTCAGATAATGGAATCTAATCTAATTTCTAATTGACAAATATTTAAAATTAATAACAAAGCTTAATAGTTAAAATAAAGTTGTTGAAAATTTCGCTTTATTTCCATCAGATTAAAAGTAACAGTCTGTTTTAGAAGAACATATCACTAATGGTACGAAGTTTAATATATTTATCTAACGGGCCTAGCATGGAACTCTCTATTTGAAAAGTAAACCTTGATGAATATTCTAATTGCTTGGTAAAAGTGAACTCTATTTAACAAAAATTTACCAAACCTAATCAATCATAAGAATAATTATAATGCAAAAACAAAAGAAAAATCAAATTGTTAGAAATATTTAGTATGATACTCCTACAACTTAATCCTAAAATAATTAACTATTACAAAGCATTACAATAAAAACATATTTGTGCCTTCATTTAGATCTCATCCATCCCACCATTTTGGATCGACATCATTGTTTGATCACCTTTGTGCATGTAGTCTTCTTTGAATGTATATAGTTATTTACCAAAATCTAAAAAATTAAATAAATAATTCTTACATTCAAAACAGATGGTACGCAGACCATAAACCACCAAGCCCAAACTAGATTTGCAATCATAACATATCATATATTACACAAAAATTTGGACGAGAGAGACCGTGGCAAGTTAAAACGGAGTGTGGGCCGGTATATTTCACGCACGTGTAAAAACATTTTAATTTACTGGTATTTATCAATTGTGACCTTAAATTTTGATACCTTTAAGGTCAAAATTGATATTTTTAAGATCAAAATTGAAAAATCCCCAGAAAATGGAAAAAATACCCAGATTGTTACATGCGCGAATTAAACTAGCCAAATTAACGATCTCATTATGAGGTCGTCTCGTCCAAGATCAGCAAGTATTATCTTTTAAAGATCATCGAACGGCTAAGTAATTCCCATGCCGAACTATTGTTAAACTTCTTAACATTTACGTAAGAATATTGAAACCATTTAGCTCTCGATTTATTAATCAATTTAACGAATAAAATCTTTAATTAAATCGAAAATTCAATCTTCTCTTTAATAAATATATAACTTAGCATTTAAGTTATTACTAAATTAGAAAAAAATTTTAACCCTCCTTAAATTAATAAACTTAACAACTTAATCAATTAATAAGGAAACATTTTAACCCTTCCTAAATTAATAAACTTAACAACTTAAGCAATTAATTAGGAAAAAAAATTAATTCACCCTAAATTTATATTATAACATCTATTACCCAAAAACACATGTATAAATATTTTATACATGAATCAATAAAGTTATGAAATAAAGAAAACGTTTAATGCGTGACTTGTATATCAATGGAGGATACAAGTAATGCAGAGTACTATTAAATACCAAGAGGAGATAAGTACCAAACTATGACACCTCCGATCAGTCCACTTGAGTAAGGATCAATGTATGCTAGTACTTTTAGTTTAAGTGAGAAAGAAGCTTTAAGTGAGAAAGAAGCTTTGACATTACTTCATAGCCTCGGCATACGTCTTTCATCTGACTCTCAACCAGCTGGAATTTTAGTTTAGGAGTTCTCATCACGTTGATTAGTACTGTTAAAGCAACAGACTTCTCAAAATTCGTTACCTCGAGGACAACATGATGGAACCTTAGTAAATAAGCAATGACAGACTCTCCATCCTGCTGTGAGATACTAAGCAAGTGTAATTTGGTCTTCTCTTCCCTCCTTGAAGAAACAAAATGGCCTTAGAATTTTTCCTCCGAGGTTTTTTTATTAGATTCTTGATGCTCTTCCCGCATGTTCTGACTTTGCTAGAGTTGAGATCGATTTCTTCTCCTATTGTTCCTTCTGTTGGAACGGAAAGTTTTGGTTTCTCCATTAGTTGATTTATGGAGGGTAGAGACATCATCTTGACTAAATTCTAATCTAGCCCGGAGCCTTTCAATTTGATTCGCCATGTCTTCCAACCCTTGTTGGTGAGGTACAACATTATTGGTGTTGATGATGACGCGAATTTGTTCTGAAAAAGCGGTCCAATGCACAGTTGCGATGTTGGTAATGTTTCTTTTTGGAGCCATCGATTTTCATTCCAGTTAAGTGTTATTAGCAATTGTCCCCAAAGTTGGCGCCAAATTACTTTGGCGATGAAACTAAAAAGTGTAATGGACACTCAAAATACCTGAATATGATGAGTTATCGGGGACAACTATTGGGTATGCTAGAAGTTCTTATGATTCTGCCTGAGAAGAGACTTTGATACCTGCAAAACAACGTAAATCTTGCTCAAGGTGATTTTCCGAAAAGCCCCTCCAACGCTCAAGTCAGCTCAAGTCAGATGGGGAAGAAAATATTAATGTATGAGTGATGATTAAATGAAAGCAAGATTAGCGAAAGAATTGATAAAAAATAAATAATAAATAATAAATAAATAAATAATAAATAATAAATAAATAAATAAATAAATATTACCTATAATAGTAAGTGATAAAAAATGTTCTCAAATTATTAATTTTGTTGTGATACCTCATATTTTTTCATTGTGATACTTCATATTTAGCTTGAAAAAGAATTGACAGACTACTCATATCAACAAAGTATCTTTTGTTCTAGGAAGCTCATTTGCTAAAAACTCCACAGTTAAGCGTACTTGATGGGGAGCAATCTTAGGATGGATGACCTCCAGAAAAGTTTTTCAAGGTGCACACGAATAAGGTCAAAGTGCACTAGAAAGACTTGGGTTAGGGTGTTACATTCTCTACTTAAGACTCATCATCTAAAACAGCATATTTGAATGTTTTGATGTCGATTTTGATTTGACTTGATGCAGATAATGTTATTGATTGTTGAATAACGAGAATCGTAAGCACCGAGTCCATTAGCATATCAAATATAAGATACAAAGATGCTCATAATGTTTAATAAAAGACAAGAAAAACATTTATTTACTGAACATGAACATTATACACCGACTAAAAGTTTTGACCAACACAAAATAGTCAGAATTTCCGACTAAAATGGGTTAGTAAAAATTTCCAATTAAACTGCTACTGAATCCCTATTAATCGAAAATTCCGATTGAATCTCCTACCATTTTGCTAGTAATCGAAAATTTTTCAATTGAATTTTTGAATAAAATGGGTGTTAATCGGAATTTAAAATTGAAAAAGGACGAAATTTTTTTGCCCTTACTTTTTGACTACATTTTCAACCGACTAAAATTCAGTCAAAAAAGCTTTTTCCCTAACCTAATTCTCTTTAAAATACAATGATCAACACGAATATCATTGAAAAAGTAACTATATAGTCTCATTAATTGCTATAAAATGCATTGACATTAATTAATTAGTTATTATTACTTCTTTTTATTTCACTACTATTTCACCTTTTATGTATATATAATTTATTTTCCTTATTCTCTTTAAAATACTTAGTGTCGTATATGACTATAACTAAACAAGCTGGCTGATAATCTGTTAAAGATAAAATCATGACTTATAAGCATTAGATAAAATTGATCATTTAATTGATGAGAAGGCCCACATCCTAATTACAAAAGAGAGTTTTGGAGGATAATTGTCAAGATCAAATGCAACTAATTATGTACTAATACAACTAAAACATACTAATAAAATACTATTACTACACAAATATAACTAATAATACACTAATACAATTAATACTATACTAATAAAGTACTAATATGACTAATAATACATTAATACGACTAATTACATACTAATAAAACTAATAATATATTAATAGAAACTAATACGACTAATTATATACTAATATAACTAATAATATAATACTAATGCACTAACACAAGTAATAATATATTAATATTACACTAATAAGACAAGTAGTTCATTTATACGACTAATAATATACTATTATGACTAATAATACATTAATAAGAATAATTATATACTAATACAACTCATAATAATACATATTTAAAACAACTAATAATAAACTAATACTACACTAATATGACTAATTATATACTAATATAACTAATAATATACTAATACAACTAATAATATACTAATACTCGACTAATACGACTAATAATACACTAATACGACTAATAATATGCTAATACTATACGACTAATATTATATTAATAATACATTAATACGAGTAACTATATACTAATATAACTAATAATATACTAATAATGCACTAATACGACTAATAATATACTAGTACAACTAAAAAATATACTAATACTAAACTAATACGTCTATTAATACACTAATGCGCATTAATGTTGTACTAATACAACTAATAATATACTAATACCACATTAATACAACTAATAATTTATTTGTACAACAATAATACGACTTATATTAAACTAATACAATACTAATATGACAAATAATATACTACTACTACTACTGTTGCTGTTGCTGTTGCTGCTCTAGTCAAACATTGAAATAATTTAAGACGAGGAGCTTTAAGAGAATTATCAGTGCGAGAATGATCTTAAATACACATGACATAAAATATTCTCAATTTAATTTTTCTTCTTTTCCTTTTCTTTTAAATTAAAAAAAAATTAAAAAAAATAATAAAAAGAATAATAGCAACCAGTTTCACGCATTCCACTATTCATCATCATCTTCAACAAAAAAAAAAAATCAAACCCTTCTTTGCCTTCTCAAAACCTTCAAAACCCATGCCTCTCATCCCGTCATTCCTTGTCTTCGATTTTCAAGGAAACGTAGTCCTTTGGTTGATTTTCGAAGGTGACGAATTGAAGCCCATCAGGTATAATCTCCTCGATTCTTTCTTTGATTTTTTCAATGCAGTATTGGAGCATTCATTTTACCTGTTCTCTGAATTCGAACCTCGATAAGTGTAGAAGCAATCGAAATTTCCCTTCCTTAACCCTGATTCTACCAAAATGGGAGAGGTTTGAGTGAGATTTGGTCCTGATTGATTAAACATCAAATCCAAGCCGGAAAATCAAGCTTTGAATTTGAATTCTCGTTTATTGCTGTTGTAAACAGAAGGTAATCCTTCTTGATTTCTTTCCTTGTTTTTCCTTAATAATTATGCTCTTATTCATATACTTTTCCTTGTATAATCTTTCATTCATGTGTTAAACCCTAAATGTTGTTGAATCTTGGAATGTATATGAGTTAGTTAGATGAGTTATTAATTAGAAATTCATGAAAAATGTGTTATTAGTGAGTTATGTGATGATGAGAATTTAAGTATGGACTATGATTTTAGTAGTATATTATTTGAAGGATTTAGTTGTGGTTAGATCAGTGTTCTTCGACGAAATAATAACCTCTTCAAATTATGGTAATGGTTAAATGTTGATTGATTGGTTGTTCTTGAAAGTATCTAGGGCTCGTGTGGAAATTATTAGCTGAATGGATAAACTAGTTGAATCCTTCTTTTGGATAGTTTGTTAATCTTGTTAATTTCTTGGTTTTGAGTCTAGATGAACATGGAAGTGTTTGAATTGGAATACAAAGGGAATTGTGGAGACGTATAATCTTTACAAGAATATAAGCTAGACTAAGGCAAGGTTATATATTTTGATGATATTGAGGGTTGGAGTTAGATCCTGCACAATCTCTGAAATGAGAAATATTAGAATAGAAGATGAAACTAAGATGCATTCTTAGGATGAGATGCAATGAGCTATATGAACCTAGTTGTAGTATCGTATGCTTTGTTGTGATGCTATATTTGTTATGCTTCAGGAGGCGACATTATCGAGGAGCCCTTCTAGTGATCGCGGAGTATCAGACTTAGCTTCTTGAAGTGTTCTTTTTGGTAAGTAGTAGTAGTCCAATAAAGGGTCTGATCAGACTATATTCTTGAAAATAAACTTTTTACTAAAGCTCTTTTGAAATTATAAATTGTTGAGACAAATGTTGTTGTGAATGCTTATGTTGATATTATGATATGGTCAATGGATCGGGCTTGCGAGCTGGTCATTGACGGAGTTGAGGAACATTGTTCCCTGCTCCCTGTTTTTGAGGCGAATTGTCATTTAGATATTGACTAGCTTCACCCGAGAGAGACATAGCTTTAGAGCTATGGGGGCACCTCTCAAACTAGACTCCCTGTGCGCACATAGATCTAGGAAACTGATGTTGTTTTTAAACCTATAAGTTGAATCACTGTGTTTTGTTGTTTTGGATTGTTACTTCTCATTCAGTTTAATCTGACCTTCTGTTGTTTCCAACTTTTAGTTTGTCTATAATCGGAACCAGTCAGGAATAATGGATTAGCGGAGGTGATTAGAGGTTCCGAGGATGTATATTGAGCTGAGCACGTAGTAATTTGTAGTTTTGTATTAGGATTTTGGATAAATGTAAATTTGATTTGGTTGTGTTGGTTATATCAGACATGTAGAGAATTGTATGATTAATCTGTGTTTTAGTTAGATGTTTGTTTTGAGATGTAGCTGAGTTAATTACGTTGAAGAGTTGGTGACCCCTTTGCTCAAGTTTTGGAAGTGTGATTTCAGTTTCTTGGGAAATGAACCCCATGATGACCCTGCTTACTCAGTCAACGGTAAGTCGGGTTGTTACAGATGTAGTCGTTGATAGAATAATGACGATTATAATCCGTTCCTGGTACTCTAAGAACATGTCTTATGCTGCTAGATTACATTTGGTCTCTTCTGTTCTTATGAGTATATCCTCTTATTTGTGTCAGCTATTTATTCTTCCGAAGGCTATTATCAACAAGGTTGATGCCATTTGCAGGGCCTTTCTCTGGCATGTTGACCATAATGTTCCAACTCCTAGAAATGTGAATTGGAATAGTCTTGGTAAACTTAAGAAGGAAGGTGGTTTTGGTCTTAAACACTTGGAGGTTTGGAATCTAGTTGTTGTGGGGAAACTTGCTTGGCATATCAACACCCTTCGTGAATCTTTGTGGGTGAGATGGGTTCATGGTGTGTGCACCAAAGGGGCTCCTTGAAGAATTTTCAACCCACATGTTACCTCAAGTTGGGCTTTCAAGAAGATTTGTAAGGTGAAAGACAAGTTTCTCCCATGGATTCTTAAGTGCACTTGGGTTATAGGGGATGTTTACAAGCATACCCTGGTTGCTGGCCCAGTTGTGAGATGGGATAAATTTGCTTGGAATAGATTTTCTATCCCCAAAGGAACGGTTTATTGTGTGGTTGGCTCTATTAAGATTAAGGACATACTTCTTCAAATGGGAGTTGTTTCCACAAGCATATATATGTCCTATTTGTGATCTGCACCTTGAGTCTTCTAATCATTTGTTCTTTGACTATTTTTTTAGTAAGCAATGTTTACATGAAATACAGTCTTGGCTTGGCATCCACTTCAACACTTCCTCCTTGTAAAAGCTCGCTATTAGAAGATGGAAATTGGATGCTACTCGGAAGAAGGTGCTATTTACAAGTACTTGCAGCCTTTCTTATCATATTTAGAAAGTTTGAAATGAAGCGGTTTGGCAATCAAGTATGAGTTCTATTGATATTGTTCTGAAGCATATTAGAATGGAGGTTAAATGGAGGGTTCTCTCACTTCAGCCTACTCTATTAGCTAATTGTAGTAGGGCCCAGGGTCTATTTAATCACGTATAGCTTGTTGCTTATTTGTTTTGAGGATTCGTTCTTAACTTATTGCACATGAAGAGTAAGTTAGCTCAACTCTTCCTAGAAGGTGGGGACTTTCTTCAAACTAATGCAGTTTAGTTTGTTAGGTTTCGTTCCTTTGTTAGTGTTTGTACTACTTTGGTTTGAATTAATGAAAATTTTGTTCTCCAAAAATAATAATAATAATAATAATAATAATAATAATAAGTTATAATAAGTTATAAAATATTAAAGTATGACTCATGAGTCAATAAATATACATACAACACAACAAAAATCACTAAGTTGCATGAGTCCAAGTAGTTGAAGTGTTATATTCCTTGATGAGGCTAGGGAAAAAAATTTTAATTGTGGTATACAATTCCTTTATTTCCCTATTCTATCTTATAAGAAAAGAAGGACAATAAACTAAACAAGGTTGAATCACTTAGAGGGGCTTGTATAGTTTAGATAGTTTAGATGAATTTATAGAAGGTCTAGCAATGCTGATAATATTATTCTTCGAAGAATAAGCAAACTCTTTTCCTGTCATAAATGAGCTCTTTCCTTTTTAGTAAGCTCAATCAAAAACATGAAGATAAAAGTAAAAACTCAATAGTCCTTTTCTCTCGATTCTTTTTCATATTTTCATACAATATTATTATCTACCCTATTGCTTATTATAAAGTATTGGAGTTGATGTGACTTGAGTGCACCATGGTGTGTGGAGAAGAGTGCTCGGGTTGATAATCGATGCATGGTTAGTGTATAGGTTCACGTGTGTGTATGGTTTGGTTTGTAGGCAAACATGTTATGCTGCTATGTTGTGCTCGAACAAGGCACAATGCAAGGCTACTAGTGCTTGGACGAGGCAACTAGAAGCGAGGAGACAGAGAATGGTTTGGGAAAGTGATTGAACGAGCGGATGCTATGCTCAAACGAGCACTTCATCAGGTACCTCCCCCTGTTTTGTCGCGACATTATTTTTTTGCGGCACACTCTTAATCATTTATCGTATTGGCCAATTATTTCTTGTATAAATAGAGGATGTAAAACACAACCCCATATTGATTTTAACCCTAAGACCAAACACATAGCCTCTCTTTCTCTTTACTTGTTCTTTAGTATAATCTTTCTATTGTAGTAGTTTTTGAAGAACTATATTGATTTTCTATAATATAATCAAGCTAACCATCACCAAGGACGTAGCCCACATTGGGTCAACCTCATAACTTTGTGTGTCCTGTTTATTGCTTTATTAATTCTTACTCTTCATCCTAGTTCATAGTTGCAAGTTGTTTCACAATGTAAAACACCCTTACTATTATTCTTAGGTGTCATAAGGATAAAGTTTCAATCTGTATACCCTAACTTTCTTTTTATTTCAATTTGTATCAGAGCCTAAGGTTTTTGTGTGGTGTTTGAGAGCTTAAATTTGTTGAAATATGTCTTCAATGAAGCTAGATATCGTAAATTATGCTAGGAGCATTAACTTTGGCTTGTGAGAAGTCAAAATGAAGGCAATATTGATACAAAATGGGGTTCATAAAACTCTTGAAGGTGAAAAAAAGAAGCATGGTGAGATGAGTGAAGAAAAATGTGAAAAGATGGATGCAAAGGCATTGTCGGCAATACAACTTTGTCTCTCAAATGAAGTTTTGAGAGAAGTTGTGAAGGAGGTCACCTCAAAGGAGATATAGGAGAAGTTGGTGTCACTTTACATGACAAAGAATGTAACAAACAGGCTATGACTCTTAAAATGTAAACTATACAATCTCCGCTTGAAGTAAGGTTAACCCTTAAAACCTCATCTTGATGAATTCTCTATAGTCATAGTTTTGTAAAATATTAATTTAAAACTTGATTATAAGCACTTACCCATATAGTTATTGTGTTCTTTACCACCATCTTACAAGAACTATTAAGAGACCTCGCTTTATGGTAGGGAAAATTTAAGTAGTGATGATGTTAAGAAGGCATTGACACAAAGGGATTTGATTGATACCCAATTCTCATAAAAATCATCTAGCACCTCAAAGGATGGCTTGTTTGTGAGGGTTAGGACAAATGATAAGATATATACTTATGGAAATGAGACAAAGGCAAGAGCAGGTTTAAATGTAGAGGATCAAAGACGAACAAGACTGCAACTATTGCAAGCTTAGGGATCACATTAAGAAGGATATTTGGAAGTGGTAAAGTAGCATTCCGATGATGATGAAAGGACTAAGAAGGGTTCCAGCAATGTCGATGCTAACTATGTAAATGACAATGATGATGGTGGTGTTTTATTTGCCACACATGAGTACAAGGGTGAGAATGAGTGGATTTTGACTTCGGATGTTCTTTCCATACCCAACAAGGGTTTCTTCACTACTTATGAAAAGGTAGATGGAAGAACTGTTACTATGGGCAAAAAATGCAACTTGCAAGCTTGTTGGTATTAAGAGTGTTCAATGTCATGGCCAAGATTTTTTGAACTAAGATTTCAAGTTTTGAGATCCAAACCAAAATTTATTCAATGTCAAAAAAATGATAGTCTTAAGATTTCAATGTTTGTTCACATTATACAAATTGTAATTAGCATTTCAAAAAAGCTTGATAAAAATGTCCTTATTGAAATAGCAGTCTCTAGTTTTTTCTCTAAACCAACGTGAAATGGCAATTTGCTTAAATGAAAATTCCATTATATCACTACAGTGCGCCTATTGTTTCAATAACAAAATGCTACTCCCTATCACTAAATATTTAACTAATGTGTAAGTAATTTCCTTTTGTTATTTTATAGATAATAGATGAAAAACCAATCACAAAGTGCTTCCCAATCAGTACTATAACCACAAGATAATTATGTTAATGAGTCAAAAAATATTTTGGATATAGATGAAGAAGGGTTTATTGATGTTGATGGTACTCCAAGCCATTGCACAAAAGAAAACAGAAAGAAAATAACCTTCGATACATGGAAATATTTCAGAAAAGTTGAGGTAAATGGTTTGACTAGAGCAGATTGTAAGCATTTCAATGTTGATTTATCAATGGGTGGTAATAGTGGAACTTCTCATCTCTTGAAACACACACATATTGTATATATATATATATATATGTGTGTGTGTGTGTGTGTGTGTGTGTGTGTGTGTGTATATATATATATATATTGTTTGAAAATAAAAATTATGTTGTTCTTGATAATGCCACTACTAATGATGCAACAATTAAGATTTTATTGGATAAGTTTGAGAAAAGGTCGTTGATGATTGAGGATGATCTTTTGCATATGTGTTATAGTACTCAAATCTTGAACCTAATAATTCTAGATGGATTAGGGGTTACTTGTTCTGCAATTGAAAAATTCTGAGGAAGCTGGTCGTTTTTGGAGTTACCTCATATTAGTCTTGATTGTAGAACAAGGTGAAATTCAACCTACTTGATGCTAAAAATATTTCGTCATTTAAGAATATTTTTTCAAGGTTAAAGTAGTTGAATAAAAAGATGAATGTATTGTTCCTAATGATAAGGAATGAGAATTAGTTGAGCTTGTTTGTGATAAGTTGAAAAATATTTACAACATAACTATTGTTTTTTCTGGATACATTATTCTTGATTGTAGAACAAGGTGAAATTCAACCTACTTGATGGTAAAAATATTTTGCCATTTAAGGAAATTTTTTCAAGGTTAAAGTAGTTGAATAAAAAGATGAATGTGTTGTTCCTAGTGATAAGGAATGGGAATTAGTTGAGCTTGTTTGTAATAAGTTGAAAAATATTTACAACATAACTATTTTTTTTTCTGGATTAAAGTTTATTATTATTAATCTATTTTTTTGAAGGGTTTGTGAGAATAAAGTTGCTTTAGATAAGTGTTACAAAGTGATGTTAAGATTATAAGATTAATGACAAAAAGTATGATTGAAAAATTTGTCAAGTGTTGGGATCAATGTTTTAACTTTTGGTTATTGTTACTATCTTAGAACCAAGAAATAAGATGGATTGTGTAGAGTTTTATTTTAGAAAGTTTTTTGATGATAATGTGGCTAACATACAATTAGTAAGAGTTCATAAATGTCTAGATAATTTGTTTTGGAGTATCAAAGAAAAAATTGATTGTGATTGTGAATAATGTTGGGCAAAGTAGCATACAACCTGCACCAAGTTCTAGAGAAGGTGCACAAAATAAATTTACTCAATCTAAGAGAATAAAGGTTGTAATGATGAATAGGTGTGAAGTGAGTTTTTATTTAGAGGAAGATCCATTATCGGATGATGAGTTGAGCGTCCTATATTGGTGGAAAGTAAATATAAAGTATCCGATTTTGTAAAATACTACGAGATATATTCTTGTCATCCCTGTTTATTTTATTGGTTCAGAAAATGCTTTTAATACTGGAGTCAGAGTTATTAGTTCTCATTATTTGAGACTTTCATTCGCAAACTATGAACGCATTATGTACAGGAAAAAATTAGATAATGAAAGACATTAAAGGTAAAAGTCTAACTGCATTGTTTGGTACTGTTACATTGAAAATATTTCTAATAATGGTTGTTGATCTTAATTATTTTTTTTGTTTTTAGAATCTCTATTTAAGGTACTTTAGAAAATGCTCATGCTTGCTCAACCATAATGGATGATTCTTAAGTTGACGAAGAACAAAAAATAAATGCTATACAACTACTATGATTTAACTTTTTAAAGAGTTTTATTTTGATCTATTTTTCTTTTAATGTAAAACTAACTTTTTATTTTTGTTTGATGTTTGTTATAGAACTTTGACGTGGTTTACTTTATGTCAAATTGGACTATGATTTATACAAGTGTTGTTTGTAGTTCGTACTTTATATTTGAAATTCATAGATTCGAACTAGTGTTTGTAATGTAATTTAAGCATATATGGATAATGTTATGAATGTTAAGTTAATATTAAATATTTATAAAATAGAAAAATAAGTCATTTAAAGAGAGTCTGAAAAAAAACAACTTATAAGGGGTCGCTTAGATTGACGGTAAATATTTATAGGGCAAATAAAATTTTAACTAGAAAAACAAATTTAGTTAGATAGATGATTAAAAGAATTTAATTGTTATAAAGGTGGAAGAAATTAGGTAGAAAATAATGAAAAATGGATAACATAGCAATTAATTCTCGTATTCTGGGTTATAAATTTACCCTAGTAGAGGGTGAGGAATTTTTTACCTCCAAATGAAGGAGATCAACCTATTTTTTATTCATCTTTTTTAATTTACTCTCATTTGACCTCTATTACAATTATTTCAATAACATTATTTGCATCTCTAATTACCTTTGTTATATTAGTTGACTTTTTTATCCTCTTAAATAATTACTCTCAATCCAAAAGATTCCTAAACGTCTCAAAATTCACAAGTCTATCACATATTGACGTTTCCCCTTATGGCGTAATCTGTGAATTAATTTCTAATTAGCAATATTTCAAGAAAAGAATTCAAATATTTGATTAAGAGGGAGAAAGAGCAAGAAGTGTGTTAAAACATTTTTACTGCGAAAAAAACATAAATTTTTGTAAGAGACGATCTCTCTGAGAAACCATGTTCAATTGGGCTGACCTATTATATACTTTTCAAAATATTATAAGTAGACATTAAGAATAATGTAAATAGATATTTAAAATATTAAAAATATGCACTAAGAATATAATAAGTAAGCATTAAAAATAATGTAAATAGGCAGTAAACATTAATTTTTAATAGATTGGACTTAAAATACGTCTCTTAGAGAAACGATCTCTCAAGAGACTAGTTGGAAAAAAGAAAGCCCAAGGAGGTGAGATGAAGAATACTCAACCTCTTCACAATAGGAACTATTAAAGCTCTTTCTAGATCATTTATGTTTTTTTTTTTCTTTTTTTTTAATGTTCGTGAACACCGCATTTGATATACAATAAGAGTAGCGAGTTTTCCAGCTTCCACATTGTAGGAGTTGGGTGTACACTTTGTTTATGTTTTTTGTTTTCTGTTATGTTTGGCACCACTTAAAATAAATTTAAAAATTATTCCTATTAAAAACTAATAATCTAAAGCAAAACAAACGAGAGAAACAATAGGCATAATCAATAAAAACACACCACCCAATCAAGAATCCTACACACTAAACACATTAACGGTTATTTTAGGCTGAGCTAGATGCAACTGCCTCGCCTGCATCTGCATCTGCATCTGCTTCTGCATCATCTAGAGTGGGAGGTTTTGGAATTAAACCAAGAACCTTGAACATGAGTTGATCAGCATCAAAGTCATTATTAGCTGTTGTCAACAGCTTCTCGCCAGTGAAGATAGAATTTGCACCAGCAAGAAAACACAACGCTTGCTCGGGCATCGAGAATTTAATCCTCCCAGCTGATAACCTCACCATTGCAGTCGGCATTAAAATCCGTGCTGTTGCTATCATCCGAATCATCTCCCAGATTTCAACAGGCTGATAACGAGAACACAACGAATGAAAAGAAAACTCGAATTCAAGTATTACAGATGTTTAAAGTTGAAATTTGGTTGTGCATTCAGGAATTAGGACATAGAAGAGATTTGGAATGTCCTACAATTTAGACCCCAACAGAAATATTGGTGAAGAAAAGGTCCAAAGGCCACAATAAAGGGTTCAAATATCATCCAGTAGGTAGCACAATCAGATAACTCACATACTAGACACCCTAACCATCATAAGAAGCTATACTACACCAGGTTTCTTTTATTTGCTTTTATTTAAAAGGTAATTGTAAACATGATAAAATAAAGAGCAAAATGTATAAACAGCCACAGTCCACATAGGAATTGTCGTTTGTATTACATAGAGCTTGAATATTCTCAATATATTTTGTAATGGAAGAATATAAGACTTATACATTTACATGGTGAAACTTTAAAATTGCTTGTTTGTAGAATTTCCCAAGAATAAGATTCTACAAATGTTATTGTCCTAGAGTCAAATCAAAATTTATAACAAACATGTTGAGACTGCTTTAAAACAAATCATGGTATTTAATGGGTGAAAGGTACCACAATTGAGAATCCTTTGCTTTACGTTTTCAAATATTTTTAAAACAACAAATGAAACATTACAAAACAATTGTCATTTGAATTTGATCAGCGAACCAAATCATGTACTTATTTAATACTTCACTGGCATCAAAGCATACTCCTGGGAGATGGACATTTTTTATATCCGTAAAGCAATTAATATCTTGAAGTTTGGAAGGGTTTAAGACTATTAGTTATATACATATTTTTTCCATTATTCCAGTTCCATTAAGTGGCTCCCACTTAGGTTAGGGTTTAAGAGGGTTGGATGTATACAACCTTAGTCTTATCAATGATAAAACTAACAAAGTAGATGTTTTCGATTGACTCTTCGTAGAAAATGCATTGTGCACATTAAAATGAAGTACACGTAATTTAATGATTCATTTTACTTTGCTCATATTAATTATAATCCAAAATCAAAAAATTATAAATTTTTTGCACCGTGGAAATAAGGGGCAAAGACTATTAGTTAAAAAATAATAAAGAAAAATTAAAAAAATATGAAATGTCAAGGACAATGTCAAACTGATATTAAAAATTATCTAATGCAGCAGGGGGGAAGAAAACTTATCCATTGGCTTTTACTTTTTTTACTGCTACTTAAGTTATAGATTTTACCTTCTGATCTTCAAGAGGAGTGCCTTTTACAGCAACAAGCGCATTGATTGGAACACTCTCAGGGTGCGCAGGTAAAGTAGCCAATGTATATAACAATCCTACTCGATCATCAGCGGTTTCTCCAAGTCCAATTATTCCTCCTGTCTCAAAGAAATTTTAAAACCCAACCCACAGAAATAAGCAAATATTATTGATCAACTGGAATACCCATCTACATGTTAATAAAAATAATTCACTATGACCTTAACGGGCTAAACCTAATGTTGTAAACGTGTAATCATAATACTTTAGCTGGATGTACTCAAAAGAAATTTCTCACATGATCAAATTCACAGCCAAAATCACACACAAAACATATATAAATTTCTCTATTCAATGAGAAGATATATGACAACCTCTTAAAGTGTAGAAAATGGAAACCTACCACAGCAAACATTTATCCCTGCTTCACGCACAAAGTCGAGGGTTTTTAATCGCTCATCATAAGAACGAGTAGTAATAATATTGGGGTAATACTCTCTTGAGGTGTCAAGATTATGATTGTATGCTGTAAGGCCTGCCTTCTTCAAGTCCTCTGCTTGCTGCTTCTCCAGCATGCCCAAGGTGCAGCAGACCTCCATGCCCATTTCCCTGTCAGATAACAAAAATATTTGCAACATGGATATAAGCTTTACCAGAAATTATACAATGACAGAAATATTGTCTACAGTTCTACACTCTACAGAACTACCAGAAAACTTGTGATTTCCTCTAGCTTATAAAAATGTTGCATAGAAACTGAACTACTGAAGTCTTTGTCTTAACTTTAAAAGTCTACTACATCAGAATGGGAACATGTATTACAAACCCAAAGTTGCACTATAAAGAAGCTTCATAATATCATACATAATTTGAACCAGAAACCAACTGTCTAAATAACAGACAGACACGAAAATTAAGATGACAAAATGATGAATGATACTTCATATCAGGAAAAGCAATTATAATTCACCTTATTTCTTTCACATAGTCAAGAATTTGGTTGAAGTTGGTCTTCCGGCCTACAGTGTCCCTCCATGCAGCACCCATGCAAAATCGTGTACTTCCAGCCTCTTTAGCCTGTCAATTTCAGAAAAGATCCAAATATCAACATAGAAAAGGTCAGAAAATGCACCCAGTAAGGCAGATGCAAGATTCATTACAAAATTCCAATACCACAATGCCATTAAGGCAGCAACGTCGATGCACTTAGATCAATTTTTCAGAACAGCAATTTGATTATGTGAATTGAAAGAAATAAAATGATCAACATACACAGGTTTCGTGTTAGTTTCTCATCAGTCTATCCTAAGCAAATAATAACGATCAATGGTCACACTTCAAGTAGAATGAACTTGTTAGATAACTCATAGTTTAACACAAATGGAAATATTAAAATGGTTCCATTACTCTGTTTTTCCTTTGGGATGAGAAAGATCAACCAGGCACTACTGTATATGAGCTTTAATAGATTTATATATATTTTACAATATTAGCTAAACTTTACAAACACAAAAGTTGCTATTAGCAAGCAACCAACAACCTCCATTCCCCTTCCCCCAAACCTCTATGGCCTTTTCAGAATCGGGGAGGTAGATAATAAATCATTTCCTCCAAAAGACTACCAGTACATCACCTGTACTTCTCCAAGTATTTAAAAAAAAAAAAAACAAAATCAAAGAAAATAAACATATCTAGTTAGTATTAGAAATGAAGAGTAGTTTTATAGTTGATACAACCTCTTTACTAGTGAAAGGCCCCAATTAAGACTTTGGATTGGGTAACAATATCAACTAGCCAATATTTCAAATGCATTCCAGATAGTGACATTTAAAATTTCTTTCACCATTTGAAAGTCAATAAACGATTTTTTTTTTTTAAATACCAAGTACACTAACTCACATGTGTCAGCAAAGATGGGAAAGAAACTCAGACCTTCTTTGCTGCCTCGATGACTGTATCCCTATTCATCATCTTTTGACCCTTCACTCCAGTATCATAGCGGGAAGACTGTGGGCAATATGAACAATCCTCACTACAACCTCCGGTCTTAATTGAAAGAAGAGTGCATTGTTGAACTTCTCTAAAATTGTGAGCATGTCTATGAACTTGAGCCTGTAATGTCATTTATAACAAAGTCACAACAGCCATTAGTGAAGGTCCAATAGATAATAGCATGATCTGAGGAATAAGACAAACACCGAAAATATGGACAAATTAGCAATATCATTTTTTACTTAGTAAGGTGTAGAGAAGAAATATGACAGCAAGAACAAAAATATCAACTCACATTATAAGTTGGAACTTGGAAAGAACATTTAACAATGACTCCTCCGTTCCTGTGAATTTGCTACATTAGCAAAGTTGTGTTTTTTTTTTATTTTTAGTTTGTTTAGAGGAGCATAAAACAAAACATCTGAAATATGTGAAACAAATGAGACTAGAAATTAAATTTGTGGATGAGGGTAGGGGCGAGTGTGGGTCCATTTTCCAAAACAATAAATGTTGCAAATTCTTCGAGACATACCAAAATAGAAAGTGTAACAAATTTAGAGAGACGGATGAGTAATAATTAAACATGCAAAGTAAGCCCATCCCTAATGCAAAAACTCGTATACAAGTGCAGTCATATAAGGATTGTGAGACAGGTTTCACAACCAATGCCAACAGTCTTGCAGTTGTCTTGATAGTTAAAAAGGTGAGTGTTTGTTCATTCCATATTGGAAAAATATTCATGGAATAAAAATAAGGCACTTTCGTGAAACAACAACCACTTTATACGGAGCTTGAGTTCACTGTTACAGCCTGGTTACGTCACATCTGATTTAAAATCATGGATAAACAGCCATTAAAAGCATCTATTTTAGCATATCAGCACTTATAATCATTTTTTCAAATATCTATTGGGTTCTAGAAGATTTATCATAAACTTAAGCTTTAATTAATTATAAGCTTGAATTACTATGATAAAATGGATATTTTTATGTTGACAATTCACAGCGCAAGGTCCGAAAAACAAACCATTACACCGCAAGGTGCCTCATACGCGACATCGTGCCTGATGTCACAAAAGCGAATACATATATTTAGTGTTGCCCTTGCTATCCAGCCTTGTCGGTTTATGCAAGCACCTAGACTTTCATCAATCTATCCTATAAATGTAATGTTTGACAAGATAACATCCTAAGCCCTTTTGAGTTAAGCTTAAAGCATATTCAAATGAGATCTAGCTCAGCTTATTTCCGGCTAATCCGTTGATTCAATCACATTCTTCCTTCTCCCTCAGCATACTTATAGTACAAGCTGGACGTATAAGATATGTATCCAACATTCATCTCACCACAGGAAATGTTGAGCATCAAAGCATCCAACCTTAGTTCTAAATTACGGGCATGGTCCAAAATGCAGTAGTTTCAGCTAATAATACAAGTGGAGCTCAATTTGTTTATTCGTTACATGTTTGTTAGTATGTAATGTATTCTGATCCATTGATTAGGTGGTTGGTACTTCCTCCATTCCAAAATAGATGCAATATTAGTAATTTTACATTATTCCTTCATCCCATTAATTTATGTTTAGGTTATAACCTATAAGTTTAAATACAGTGTAGTGGAAGCTTGTTGAATTCGTCTCAAAAGCAAGAAATATTAATATCCACTTTTACATTTTTTTATTATTTTATTATACAATTAATGATATCAATGATTTAGAGTACATAAAAAGTCAAATGTGTCAATTATTTTGAAATGAAAGAAGTAATATATAAGTTCAAAGCATTGTAGCAATCACTTATCCCCCTTCTCATATCAATAAATAAAATTTCTAGAATAAAGACTCATATTGGAACAAATCAAACTTAACCCAAATTAAGTGTCAAGTGAAACAATACCAAAATAAACTTCAATTGGTAAAAGCTTAGTAACAGCCAAATAATACAATGATGCAATAGTAAAGGGAGAAAACAACCCATGACAGTATCTAATCAAGAAAACAAGTAGAAATTTAAACAGAAAACCTAGAAAGGAAAAAAAGGATTACCCCATGAAAGAGAAGGTCAAGAATAGGAGAATCATAAATGGATTTGATTTGAGGGCGAGTCCAATCATGACGAGGGCCATCATTAATCGTTCTTTGAGCTTCAATAGCTGCAGCAGATGAAGTAGAAGAATACCAACAATAATTAAACCCTAATATTTGAGGCTTTAGAGTATGGCGTGAACATCTCATCCACAGCATTGTGTTCACCGATCTGTTTATCAAAAAAGTGTCAGAGAAAAGAAAATTCGAAAATGAAAATTTGAAATTTGAAATTGAAAACTAAATTAGTTTTGTGGTATGCAATGTGAATCTGGTGTTTGATTGAAATTTGGAGATTTGAATTCAATCCCAATTGAGATCCAAGTAGGAGGAGTAGTTTACTTATTCACTCAGTCATTGTAGGAATGGGGAGGTTGGTGGATAAGTAGGTTCCCCATGAAAATACTTCTATGTCAATCGGATTGGATTTCATTTCATTCTTAAAGTTTTTATGTTTAAATTTTTGAAAATTTATCTTGAATAATCTTATATATTGTTCATCTGCTATAAATAATCTTTATTATTGATTATTTCTAAATAATTCATCCTTTGTATTCTTTTGCTAACATCACATCTTTCCACATTTGAATCGGCTATTGTAGGTAACTACTAGTCGTTACACTCACGTATTCTTCCTCCTTATGCATCTTCGTTGGTCTAACCCTACTCCTCTTTGGTGTTACGTACCTACAATAGCCGGTTAAAATGTGGGAAGGGGTGCTGTCAGTAAAAAATATACAAAGGTTGAATTATTATAAAATAGGAAAAATTTTCCTGAATAATCCCATCTATTGCCCATCTATTGTGAATAATCTTTACTATTGATAATTGCAAAATAATTAAACCTTTATACATTTTTTGCTGACAGCATCCCTTGCCATATTTTAACCAACTACTATACGCGCACGCATTATACAAAATACCTACTACAATTTTTAGCAGGTATTTTGAACTAGTTTTAGTACGCATTTAAACTAGTTTTAGTAGGTATTTTTGTATATTAAATAGGCATTTGAAATGTTTTTTAGGGAATATTTAAACTAGTTAAAGTAGATATTTTTGAGTTTTAAAGCAAATGTTGTTTCCTATTAAAGTAGGCATTTTGAACTAATTATAGTAAGTATTTTTGCATATAAAAACACTTACAACACATAACATAAACTTCTACACCAAATAACCAAAACACCTACAGCACATAACATAAACTCTTACAACACAAAACATAAGTACCTACAACAAATAATCTAAACACCTATAGCACATAACAAAAATACATACAGCACAAAACAACCTACAGTAAATACCCTAAACACACATAGCACATAAAATGAACCCTTACAGCAAATAACCTAAACACCTACAGCCAAGGTTGCCAGGATCGGGATTCTACGCAGGATTGAAATCCTCAAGTGGGATCGAATCGTTTTATCGGATCGTTGGATCGGTCAATTCTACAAATTTGCTGAAATGACAAGTTGTATTGTGACCATGTTTATTGTTTGATCATTTTCAATATAAAAAAACACTAAAAACACATAAAGGATATTAAAAACCACATTAAAAGGTAGTACTAGTGTAAAAAAAGCGAGCAACTTGTTGACAAACTTCTCTTTCTTTAAATTGTTGATCAAGTGTTGTTTGCAAATCATGCTTACTTTAATTAACAAAAGCATCCATACCTCCTCTCACTCTTTGATAACCCCCACTTTCACATTCTTCCTCACCAATGTCATTAAGTTTTTTTCTTTTTGCACTAGATGCTTCTTAAGTTGCTTCTAACAATGCTCTAAATTTATACTTAACATCGTCAACAACCTTCAACTTAATACCAGTGCAAGCAAGATGACGCTTATGCCTAAAAATTCCACCAAAACGTACACCACCACAGTATTTACATTTAACTTTCTTAGCCATTTTATCAACTTCAATACAATGTTCCCAACCTGGATCAGTTCTACTACCCGATGCATTTTTCCTCTTATTAGAAGCAGATACTCTGCTATGTTGATAAAACCACTCATTTATTTATAATAAACAAAAAATCATAATAATCATCATACAAGATTTCAATTCAATACATCATATAATTGACAAATCATCATACAAAATTAAGATTTCAAAATCAGATTTCAAATAAAAATCAAAATCATCATAAAAATCATCATACGAGTCATCATAAACATTGTAACAAATTATCAAAACTATAGTTATTAGCAAATAAATCACCATAAACATTGTAACAGATTATCATAAACATTTTCAATACTCTTCGACATTTCAGCTTTTTCAGCATTTGAGCATGAAAATAAAAATCAGATGAC
>NC_080053.1:10342802-10382802 GCF_026212465.1 Amaranthus tricolor
ATATTAGGTATTATGTTCTTTCAAATCAAGAAATATTTTTAGACAATGAGTCATACTTATAATAGATTTCTTTTAACTAAATTGTGAGATTTTGTGGTTATATCGTCAGTAAACTCACATGAGCTCACAACTTGTCCACTAGGGGTAACCTAGGGGTTTAAAGGGCTTGTTGCATATGCTAAATCAAAATTTGATAATGGTTAATATTATTAAAATTTGACTATCAAAGAATTAAAAGGGGGGAATTTGTTAAGTGCTAAAAGTTATATTATTTTTATTCCCTTTTACATAGGATTTTACTACGTTTATTAAATAATATATAATATTTAGTGTATATTTAATTTATGAGCTGATATATACACTTATATGTTTTTCTGAACATTTTAAAATATTGAAAAAGAAAACCTCATTTGCTGCGGTTTTTGAGGCATTAGATGTTGCGCTTTTGGCCCTAAGTACTTTTCATTGCTGCAGATTTGTGATTTTGTTGCTCCGATTTAAAAACGGAGCATAAAAGTATATATGCTGTAGTTCTTTGAGAACCGCAACATATAATGTTGGACACATGAGCTTTTTGGCATATGTCAATTTTGGAAGTTCATTTCACTAAAAATGCAACTCACTTATCGCTTCTAATAAAATTGTGAAATTGTGAAATTGTCACTCCAATTGACTTTGACTTAATATTGGTTATTCTTAAAACAACTGATAGTTTGTTGAATTTTATATATCCAAGGTACAAGGGCTTTTGAGAAGCCTTTGTCAACAAGTCAAAAACATAAGGATGTTTTCCTAACTCATCCTCGACCCCTTTAATCATCTCATCTGTCTGATACCCATTATTATTCTTCCCCGTAGGAGCAAACCCTTCTCTTCGTGCACATTCTATGGAACCTTTTTTATCTTTGTAAACTCCCTCTTCACTGTGCTGAACCTAAACATGATATTTAGCCCTAATTAATGCTAATTAAACTTCATATTGTTCAAATAATATCTAACAACATTCATTTAACCCTAATTAACATTCATGTTCTTTAAATTATTCAATGTATATTGAAAGTTGATAGGAGGTCGAATACTCTCTTGGGGGGCAGGGGCGGGGTGAATAGAGAGTATATGGATGTTTAAAAGTTTTGTCTGGCAGAATATCTTAAGAGATTGAGGGATCTCTCAAAAACTGTTTTCTGGGGCAATTTTTAGATCGAATAATAAAACAATAACATATGTGTGGAAAATAAACTTAAAGAATAACACACGATATGTTAATGAGGTTCGGTTCTAAACAACCTACTACCCGCCTATGGGTTCTCTTTCAACCCGTCGGATTTTAACGCCCTTTAGTAATAGACTTTAAGACAAACTAGAAGATCTCACTATCTTCTCTCACCACGTTCTTCCCCTTGAAGAAACGTCTTATAAGTCCCTTTAATAAAAGCGAATCCCAATCTCCAAATATAGATTACAAGTTGAACACTTTGAAAAGTATTCTAAGTTAGACGTATTAAATTATGAAAATAATCTAACTCTTTTTAACACTTGAGCCTATTACAAATTGTAAGAGCTAGATGAACTAAGAATTACAACTCTTTTAAATACTTTGAGAATACTAGATCTTAAGTCAAGAGAGAAAATTGTAAGAAGAGGTGCATTCTTAATTCTTGAACGAAGCCTTATATATATAGATATTACGCCTCAACATATCCTTGAAGAGCAAGAAAGCTTCATCCGTTAATTTTGTTGATCTGGATCTTTGTGCCAATCTTTAAGATCTTGAGCTTTAATTCAAACTGACGTTTCACTGACAGCTCATCTATTTTCGTCATTGTGTGCTGTAATTTGTTCTTAATAACCAATGCTATGCTGCCACGTTAGAACTCATACAAGATTTTGAAAACTTAGAAAAACCAGATAAAATAACGTGTAAATAATTATTCAAATTAATTCCTATTTTTAGCACTAATTTAAATTGTCATTTCCTATTTTTAGTATCAATTTAAATTACCATCTTATTTATAAGAAACTCTTTAATTAGCTTAACAACATATTTAAATTCAAATATTAACGTATACTAATAATAACAAAATGTGTTTAGCTTGTATTATGGATATTTAATCATCCAACTATTTTAAACACGCATTTTAAATTCAAATTCAAAATATATCCAAACATTTAAAATAAAACGTGTAATAATAATATATTCAAACTTAATTTCAATATATTTTGACCTATAAAAATATTTCAAAGATAATTTTAGTAAACCCTGACCTATTAAAATATTTCAAAGTTATTTTTAATAAACCTTGACCTATTAAAATATTTTAAATATAATTACGAAACTAACCTTATTACGAACGTAATCACTTTCAAAACATCGAAGCTAATTTCAAGACTTATAAATTCAACCTTAAGATAAGTTTAAGTTATTTAAGCACATTCCAACAATTCGGACTTAAACATATATATCAATTATTAAATTTATATCCAATATGATTTTAGACCAACTTAAACAACTAAATGTAATTACTTAATTTATTTGATCGATATGTGTTTTGAATTATCATCATTTAAGAGAGTTGAGTCTTCATATATTCTAGTAACAACACGTATTTAAACCAAAAAACGCCATTTTTAATAAAATACACACATAAATTAAATGAAAAATTTTATCCAGAATAATCCCACCTATTGTTCATCTACTGTGAATAATCTCTACTATTGATTATTTCTAAATAATTCAACCTTTGTACATTATTTGTTGACAACACCTCTTTTCACATTTTAACCGACTATTATATGTATCTACCACCAAAGAGAAGTAGGGTACGATCAAGGAAGAAGCATAAGGAGGAAGAAGAAGTGAGTGTAGTGACTATTTGGTACCTATAATAGCCGGTTTAAATGTGGAAAGCAGTGTTGTCAACAAATAATATACAAAGGTTAGATTATTTAGAAATAATCAATGGTAGGGATTATTCAAAGCAGATGGACAATAAATGAGATTATTCTAGACAATTTTTCCTAAATTAAAATAATTAATAACTAATAATATGAACTTGAAAAAATTTGAAACTTAAAAATAATAACTTCAATCATAAATAAAATCACATTCAAATATAAATAATAAAACAATATCATTAAACCCTAAAAAAATTAATTTATCAAAATATCAAAAACAAATAAAAATTAGTATCAATAGAAATTAACTTGTGTATCTGAATAAATAAGAGTTACAGTGTAACATACAACGGCATAAGAAATACAAAATTAGTTTACATAACCATTTTTCACAATAGAAAGTAATGGTGTTTTTATAAAGGATGAGGGTGGAAGGAACAAAAATGGACATAAAGAAAGTTGCCTTGAATAAAGTTAACTTAAAATTGTTCAAAAATAAAGCTAGTTTAAAAACGAATGAAAAACTTGAAGATTCAATGAAAATTTCAGATGTTAAATTTTGGAGCTTGAAGCTTGAAGCTTATTTTCGTGGGTATCTAAAAGAAAATGAAAATTTGGTTGATGCTTGAAAAAAGAGGAAGCTTGAAGAAGAAGAAGAAGACTATGAAGATGAAGAAAATGCTTGAAAATTTTTTGATGGATAAAAAGTAAATTTTGACCTTGTCTTCATGGGTATATGAAACAGTTTATTATGAAAAATGCTTGAAACTTTTTGTGCGTATATGCTATAGAGAGGCGGATTTTCAAAAGCCAAAAAAGATATCAAGTTTATGCTTGGGTTATGTAGAACCGCATTATTTAATGTGTTATATGTTATGGTTCCCATTGAACCACTGTAACTCCCCTTGAATTTTCAATCCCTTAAACGAAACCAAAATCGTAAAGGACGGAGAAAATTCGGGTGATACATTTAAACAAAATAAAAAGAAACCAAAAAGAAACATATCTCTTAAAGCGAGCTGGAAATTCGTCAGCATCTCCTTTGTATATTAGAGAGATAAAAGATAAACTTGCTCAAAAATATTAAGACACTAATAAGAAAATGACACGTCAGTCTTAAATAATCTATCATGGCGGAATGATCATCGTCGGATTCTCTATTGGCATGCTAAGTATGGATCGTGGTTCCAAAGTAAACGCTTGAGACCGAAATGGAACAAAATAACTTTAAAACATACAACCCACAAAAACAACACAACGAAAGATAAAATATACAAAAGAAGGTTTAAAAGCCTGTTAAAAAACCAATCCAACAGGTTAGGTTGTAGAAAAGTAAAATCTTCCAAAGTCGTTGCAATGATACGAAATACGCGCTCATACCCCCAATATGCAATACAAAAAGGACTCCAATACCTGCTAGGCCCATCTATGATTTCCCTACTGCTCAACATATGAACGAATGTCAAATGCATCATAGCATGACCATCATAAAAAAGGCAATGGTCAAGAAAAAAACATGTACACGTCAGTAACCAACAATATGTTATAACAAGCTAACAAACCATATATTAACATGATATACAACAATATAAAGGAGATCTTACAAAACTCAAAGTACTAGTCATAACTACTTATCGTAGCTCTTTGCTTCTCAATGTAATTTCTCTATTCCTCTCCTTTCCTCTATTTCATAACTTATCTTAAAAGACTCACGTGATACCACTTGTAGATGAAATATCCAAATATGACATATAATCTTCTTCAATTCCTCTTTTCTATACTTCACTTCATATTGGGGTTTGCGAGACCCTCAAAGCAAAAATATAATCTCATGAGATTTAGCCATTATACAATTCTATGTGACTAGGCCAAGAGCGGTATCGGCCATCTGGCACTCAATGGCAAAGCATGAGCTCATACTCCCTCTAGCTGATCCTCTCGGATCCTATCTTTGGGAAAAAAAACCCATTAGGGTACCAATCCAGGGGAGAGGCCACCATATTGGGGTTTGCAAGGCCCACAAGGTAACACCTTGGTCAAGGGGCGGTATTGGCCATCCGGCGCCCAATGACACAAGTATGCTCACACCTCCTGTACGGTGATCCTCTCGGATCTCACCTAGGAAACTAAACTAACTAGAGGTACTAATCCAGTGGAGTCACGTCAATTAAGCATGATCTAATGCTTTATCAAATGGGAATAACTCCCGCTTTCTACTATTAATGAGTGCCCTAGGATAGCAAAACCCACTGAGCAACTCAAACAAATCACACCTATAAAGGAATAATTCTAACTCCAAGACATATCCAATTCTTAAATAAATAAGGGGATGGTCTCCGCCTTCTACTAACACTCACATTCTCTAAACTAGTCTAGGCGCAAGGATTTCATAATCGATAGCTCTTCATATAAAGTGTATTCACTAGTATCTTATAGTTTCGATACAATGCATATTATTACAATAAACAATACTGTCTTAAAGAAAAGTTCATATAAGGCTTCATTGCTGCGTTTACGTACCTAAACCTATTAGCACTCTGTAAAAGTCAAAACAATCACCAATACAGGGTTCTATAATCTCTTATGAAGAGAGCAACTACCAAGTTTAAAGTAGGTCTTATAAGTCTACCAATCTCATTAAGAGCTACTAAATGCTAGGAAAAGTAGCCTTTAAACTATTCACTAGTATCATCACAATTTTAGAACATTCGAGCACTCACCAGCATACTTAAGCTCACTTATAAAATAGCGAATAGCCCGTGGCTTAAAATGCATATTTAGACCATCCAACTTTCCAGATAAATTCAATGATAAAGTACATTATAAGGAGAATTATTTTGTGAATAAAACTAGATTTGTAATACATCAAATTGAAATATTGATATGATTCACATTATTTTAATATTATTATGTATATTAAGGATATATATGGAATTAAAATTCTTTATTCTTAGTATTATAATAATACTCATGATTTCAATAACGATAACAAGCCAACCAAAAATTATCCATAACTCTAATCAATTTCAACATCATAATGTGCTACTAATAGTGCTTCTAAACCATTATTAGTTCAAATGAAGCGCATCCAACTTTTACCCATCCAAAATCAATCCAACAACACATTTAACAAAATAAGATAATATTTCAACATAAAACTATGAGGAAATAAAAAGCGAAGAAGAATATATAGTTCACAAAGCTTTCTTAATCATGAAATACCAAAAAGACACCAAAAGTAGTACATATTACTATTTTTTTATTCCTAATATAATTTCAAGTCTATCCTTGTTCAATTCATCATTACTACTCTTCCCATAATAAATTTTAATTAATCCATGTTCAAATTACCATTACTACTCTTACCCATAATATCAATAGTACCCAACAACTACTAACAATTCATCCAACAATACGTACAACAATAAAAATCAAATCTAAAATTCAATAACATTATCAATCAAGTTATCTATGTACTCTGACACCATTGAAACACATCTTGAATGCACTATTCAATTCTTATTCTTAATCCCAATCCAAATCCTAAATTGAAACATTCTTGAATCACAATTAAACTCTTGCCCATAACAACTCAATATAATTCACTCAAATTACTAGATAGAAAACATGAAATTAATTGCTCAAAAGTAAGGACTAATAAAGAATAGCTTACAAAAATGAGATGGGAGCAAGAAGAAAAGTACCCAGAAAGCCACTATTGGCGGTGGGTCTAGCGTCCGAAGGTGGCTGTCTAGCGGTAGCTGGTGGCTATCGGGCGGCTGTCTGGTGGCAGTAGTTGGCAACCATGGAAGAGAGAAGTGAGGTGTGAAGGAGGAAAGGTTTTAGGAAGAAATAAGGAATAGGAGGAGTGAAGAAATAAATGGGAGTAGTAGTAATGTAGTATATACTACATTTCATCTCATTCAAACTCTTACCCAATTTGAGTATTTTTACTTTCATAACCTAAATCAACTTAGCCTACACATATAAAATAATTTTTATTTTTCTTTTATCCAGTTGGGGAGAAATCCAACACACTATCCATTAAGTATTTCTTAAAATAATGATAATAATAATATGAGTGTCTATTTCTTATTAAATATAGCTACTAAATAAATAAAATTCATTTAATTATTTTTAATGCAACACATTTTTAATATTATTAATTTTTTAAATTGATTAAATATGCATATCATGGCATAATGAATAATGGGGTGTTGCAACCGCAACATACACCAGTACCCTATATAATATGTTATATGTTGCGTAATTAAAAAGTTGCACCATATGTGACAAGGTAGATAGCTTTTTTTTTTTCCACTAGTATTTGTAGGATTTTCTACTAAAAAAGAAGTTGGATGATATAAGAAATTTGGAGCCATGTAGAAGAAAACATAATTTGCGAGTTATAATTTCGGTTTTGAAATGGGTATATCTCACTCATATAGATTCCGCATTATCTAATTTTTGAGTCGACTGACAAGTACTTGAAAAGTTCTACAACTACTATGCTTTGTGCAAAAGCTAAATTCACTAGTATCATTGAGAAATTGTGTGACAAAGTCGGAAAAATACAATTAAATCTACAACTCAGCAAAATTAGTTTATAGCAAATGTAAAGAAATAAATTTCAACCAAACCTTTCTAGCTAAGTTGGTGGAAACTTCCCCATATTTTTAAGAGGTCGTATGTTCAATTCTCTACCGTAATTGAAAAATATTATGGTGAAGAATTGAACACAAGACTCATAGAAATATAGGGAAGCTTCCACCAACTTAGATAATGAGGTTAACTTTTAATTAGCATATGCCCATATAATACAAAATAATTTTTCTGACCTGTAGATACGATAATCTACTGACTTTGACTCACATTTTCTCATTTGTACAAACGAGTTTAGCTTTTGCACTAAACATCAAAGTTGTAGAATTTTTTTGGTATATGTCTATAGACTCAAAAATCGCCTAAGTCGGAATCTATATGAGTGAGATATGCCCATTTTAAACTAGAACATCAAGTAACTCGCGAATTACCTTTTCTTCTATTTCACTCCAAGTTTCTTATATCGTCATATTTCACTTTTAGGCAAAAGTCCTAATTGATCATTTTAAGAGTGTTAATGATCACTTAAAGGTTATAAGTGATTACTTTAAGACTCTAGTTTAAGGCTATAATTTGTTATTTTAAGACTGTAAGTTATTATTTTAAAGTCATAAGTGATCAATATAAGACATTAAATATAAATTGAGTTCAGCTTAATAGAAATAATCTTACCATAAAACCGTCTCATTTGAAAATTTTTCAATATAGTTCCTTTGTCTTTATAAATTTAGCAACACCATAAAATGGAACAAGTATTAAGAATAAGTGGAGACTTCAAAACTTAATGGACAATATTTAAAGAAAAAACTATATGAATAAGAATAAAAAAAAAAAAAGTAGTAAAATAGAACAATTTGAATAATAGAAAATGTAACTAAGCTAAAAGGACGTACGAAAGTCGAAAGTTTGAGAAGTTCACGAAGCCAGAGGGACTAATAATAACAATGCCTAAAAAAGTCTCAAAATAAATCAACATGAAAATTCATTATTTAAACAATATTATATTTTATTTTATTTGATTATATCTAATTTTGTTCTAAAACTAAAATAATAAAAATAAGAGTATAAATAATCATATCTTATTTTATTTGATCTAATTATTTTTGGCAAAAACATTTCCTTGTGAAGTACAGTAATCCAATTTCAGGTATATTGTGCTTTTTTTATTGAAGGAAAAGAATTTTTCATTGGTAACAAAAATTTAGTAACAAAATATGATTTTGCAACGATATTTATCTTTAGCTACAATTTAAAAGATATCGTATCCAATATATGATTTTTGATTGATCTGTTGGAAAATGGTTTCTTGTTTTTCATTAATGATTTTGAGAGAATAAATACAAGATGGAATAATCTAGTTTTGAAAACTAAATAATCTATACAATATTTACTAATAATAAAAAAATTTTGCAAGATATGCAAAATATACTAGATACACAAAATATTACTTCTAATACACCTCCGCAGTTGAATCGGGAGGTTGACGGACGCTGAGACTAGAGCGAAAATCATCGAAGAGAATCTGAGGAAGTCCCTTGGTAAAAATACCAGCAATCTTATATCGAGATGGAACATGAAGAACACGAACTTTCCCACATTGCACTTTTTCCCGAACAAAATGTATGTCCATCTCAATATGTTTAGTACGTTGATGATGAACAGGGTTACCCGACAAATAGACAGCAGTAACATTATCACAATAAACAAGAGTAGTTGTAGGAATGGGAAAATGAATCTGAACTCGCAAATTTCGAATCTAGCAAGTCTCAGAAACAACATTGGCCACACCACGATATTCAGCCTCAGCACTGGACTTAGAAACTGTAGGTTGGCGCTTAGCAGACCAAGAAATCAAATCATCACCAAGAAAAACACAATAGCCAGAGGTAGAACGGCGGGTGTCAGGGCAACCACCCCAATCAGCATCGATGTACAAAGAAAAGAGATGGATGACTTATAGAGTTGTAGTCCATGATCAAGAGTGCCCTTGATATACCGAAGAATGTGATGAAAAGCAATATATGAGCAACCCGAGGATCATGCATAAAAAGACAGACTTGTTGAACAGCATAAGAAATATCCGGTCGAGTGAGGAGAAGTCCATACATCACTATGAATAATATCAAATGGACGATTACTGATAAATTGAAAACGAACAAACGGTAATTGAACATGTTTCCCCAAAGGACAAGAATGACACACAAAAGAGGGATTTTTATTACATTTTATAGAATTTGACGAATACAAGGAATTTAAAATTGTATTTCCCGGATGACCTAAACGAGAATGCCAAATACTAGAAGATAAAAAAGCTAAAGATGTAGAAGCCGGGATGGAAAATCTGTGTGTTGATTGGAAAGGATAGAGGTCACCAGTGCTATTAGATCTCAGAACAAGGTTCCCCGTGGCCAAGTCCTTCACAGAAAAACAAAAATGATCAAATTCAACAGAAACCATATTATCATGGGAAAATTTGCGAATAAGATGAGGTTTTTAATAAGTTGAGGGGCATGTAAGACAATTTTTAAGAGTAAGAGTGTTATGATAGGAGGGGAGGAAAATATGCCCCTGGCCTTGAATCGGAATCATATGATCATTGCCAATAATAATAGCATTATTTAAAGGATGTTTGAAAGAAGAATAATTAAATAAATTACCTTGAGATCGAGTCATATGTGAAGTGGTGTCGGTTTCCATGTAATATTGCTCATCCGGATAAGATAAAGATAAAGTATGCATGGCTTGATCGATGTCCATAGGAAAATAGCCAGGAGAGGAAGAAGTACTTGTGCGAAAATTGTGAGCATGTCTTGGTCCAAGGAGCCCAGCAGAAGAAGGTCCATTGTGAGAAGGAGTAGCATCTTTCTGATGTGCCCAATTGTTAGTAGGGAAGGGGCATAGAGGCTGGGCCCAAAAAGGAGAAGCCCAATATGGGAAGGGAGTTTGGCTCCATGGGTGAAAAGAACGTGGGCCTGTACGATTGGACCTATTGTTTTGGTTTCCTCTTGAATTTCTAGTATGTTGTCCAAAATAAGTATTAAGGTAGTGGTGGTTGCCGCAGCTGGACCGGCCACCATAGCGAGGGTTGCGGTGGCCGCCACGGTGGTTGGGTGTATCCCGGGGTTCAAAATTTTTAGAATGTTCAATTGAGGAAGGTTTAGGAGTAGTAAGGCGAGCCGAATCATGAGATGAAGAATAATCTTTGTTGTGAGAATGTTCTTCCAATTCTAACATGGATCAAAGAGTATCAAAGGAAGGAACGGGAGACATGTGTTGAACCAAGGATCGAAAAGTACGGTAGTCGGTAGTCAAACCATGAAGAACTTGAAGAGCCAACCGATTTTCGAAAATAGAAGTGCCAAGATTGTTAACAGAAGTAGCAATATTCTCAAGTTCACTATAATAAGCCTTCACATTGTGGAAATTAGCTAGGGAAATATCATTGAATTTAGACTCAAGGTGAAGAATACGGAAAGTTTTGTTGTTTTGAAAATTGTTCTCAACGCGAGTCCAAGCATCAAAAGCACTATCATCGGGACGGACAATCGATTTAAGAAGAGAAGGACTAATAGTACTATAAATCCACGTGCGGATAATATCATCCAGACGTTGCCATTCTGAGTCCTTAGAAACCGATGCTTTTGTAGAGTCATCGAGAAGAATATGAGTATCCACAAGATGAGCCCGACAATGAAGCTTAAAGAGAGTCACCCAAGTATTGAAATTCATTCCTTCTTCATCAAGTTGAATGGGCACGCACGTTTTAATGTTAGTGACTAAAGTAGCGGGATGGATTTTTGTAGACGCCATGAGAAAATAAAGAATAAGAAAGAATGAGACAAGGCGGCACAGCCGTGTAAGGTGGCTGCCGGGCAAAAGAAATAGCAAGGCAGAAGAAAGGGAGGAAAAAACTAGGCTAATGATACCATATTGGAAAATGATTCCTTGCCTTTCATTAATGATTTTGGGAGAATAAATACAAGATAGAATAATCAAGTTTTGGAAACTAAATAATCTATACAATATTTACTAATAATAAAAAGATTTTGCAAGATATGCAAAATATACAAGATACACAAAATATTACTTCTAATATGATCTTTGTTCTTGAAGTTATTCATCTCTTTCCTAAGCCATTAATTATCACTTGTTGGCTGCTGCCTAAGAGAAAATTTTCTGATAATGCTTCATCTAAGAAATTTAATCAAACAAACAAAAAAAATGGATTAATAAATGACAAAAGAGTAAGAGATCAATTAGAAAAGCTTTAAAATTATTAAAAACAGTAAATATAAAATTTGAAATTTTTAGTAATATTACTTTTGATCAAAAGAACAAATACTTGCATTCTTATAATAGTTTTATGAATAATAATACAAGAGGTCATATAAAAAACTACTGTTATAGTGTTATCACGTTGGGGATGCAAGTATAACAATTAATATTTTGACGGTTTATCATCATCATTATATCCGGTATATTAGCAATATTTTATACTTGTTCCTATGAAGATACTAGACACAATCAATTAGTGAACTAAGTCTTGATTAGTTAAGGATTATCCTTAAGCAAGGGTTTTATACCGGATTAGGAAGCTTGTTCTTGCCAACTAGCAAGATCATGCAATAAGATCACTCTTCAAATACCTGTTTACCTATAAAATGAACAAGGGGTTAGCAGGGCTGGAAATAATTTTTCGAAGACCTATTCCAACGCTCAAATTAGTGTTTGAATGAAATGAAATTGCCTAATAGGTCCTTTAAAGTGCACAGTGGCAACAAGATGAATTATTACTTAGAGCTTGTTTAGTGTGATTTATTAAATAAAAGCTTGTTTTATTTGATAAATATTCTTAAAATTCTCCAAATTGTCTATTGAAGATTAATGTGAGTACTTGAAAACAATTGTATTTAATGTTCAAATATTGATGATTTTTGAGATTTTGTTCAAGTATTATTTTTTATAGAGAAAAATTAATTATCATATTTATGACGTCTTTTGAAGTATTTATAATTTATCATTTGGTGTAAGGAATGTTCCAACTGACCCTTTAATAATGATCTTTAGCAATCCCTAAAATCACCGACATATTGCAATTGTTACGTGCCTTGACGTGTCAAATCTTTATCTCATTTCTTAATGGTGCATTTAATTCTCAAAATGATGCTTCTTTATCCAGAACTCAACGCATACCCTACTAATTTGTTAGACATCCTAATTGACTTACACCTGTGTTGGCTACATCATATAAGTACATCTAAACGAATATTTTCTACAGTAATTTGTCGCATTCTCTCTTTTCCTTCCAAAATTCTTAATTTTATTTAGGAAAATTTGCAAAGAAA
Organism: Amaranthus tricolor; assembly: GCF_026212465.1. Taxonomy (NCBI): domain Eukaryota; kingdom Viridiplantae; phylum Streptophyta; class Magnoliopsida; order Caryophyllales; family Amaranthaceae; genus Amaranthus; species Amaranthus tricolor. Next base: position 10,355,645 of record NC_080053.1, read on the forward strand.
CACTTTTTAAAATCCCTTTTTTGTAAAGAAACATCTTTTATAATTTTTTTTGTAAAAAACAACTTTTAAGAGACTTTTTATTAAAAAAAAGACCTTAAATCAGTTTCCGGTGACTTTTGTCAACTTTCAGGCGTTGACTATGCCATTTGAGCTCAAAAGTCAACGCCTGAAAGTTGACAAATGGTCAACGCCTGAAAGTTGACAAAAGTTACCGAAAACTGATTTAAGGTGTTTTTTTTAATAAAAAGTCTCTTAAAAGGTGTTTATTTACAAAAAAAATTATAAAAAGTATTTTTTTACAAAAAAAGGGTTTTTAAAAGGTATTTCTTTACAAATTTCTCTTTTATTTATACTCAGACTCTAAAACTAAATTATTTCTCCCAAATTAACGACTAATCCTTCTTCCATATTGATTTGTGAGTCTAATCTTTTAACACATACAATACTTGCATAAAATAGAAGTACATAACAATATGTAAGGAAATTATTTTTATTTTTTAGTGATAAATTATGAGTAAGTAAAGAAAAATAGGAGAGAAAAGAGATGAGGGATAAAATGATGATGACAGAAGCATAAAGAGCACGAAGGGAATTGAGGTGCAGAATTGTAGTACGTGATGAATTGATGATCCATGCCATTATTCCCTTCCTTTCCCTTCCCATGCACTTCATCCTCTGTGCTCTCTATCTTCTGTCAACACCTTTCCCACCACTTTCTGCTCCCCTTTTTTTTTTTTTCTAATTTCTTTACATTAATTCATATTTACTTACAACTTTATTATTATCAAGTGAGTGTTATCAATACACAATAATTTTTAAAAATTTATTTATTTTCAATATATTGAACTAAAACTAATGTAATTAATGAATAATTTGCAAAGAAACACCTTATAAAATCAATGTTTTTTTTTAAAAAAACACCTTTTAAAATTTTTTTTGTAAAAAAACACCTGAGACTTTTTATAAAAAAAAAACACCTTAAATCAGTTTACGATGACTTTTGTCAACTTTCAGGCGTTGACTATGCCATTTGTCAACTTTCAGGCGTTGACTTTAGAGCTTAAATGGCATAATCAACGTCTGAAAGTTGACAAAAGTCACCGGAAAGTGATTTAAGGTGTTTTTTTTTAACAAAAAGTCTCTTAAAAGGTGTTTTTTTACAAAATAAAAATTTTTAAAGGTGTTTTTTTTTACAAAAAACTGGTTTTATAATGTGTTTATTTGCAAATTTTCCGTAATTAATTAATCTTTTCTCTCATTTTCATAATATCTTTATTTCATATAAAACAAATTTTAAAAAACTAATATTATGAAAATATGTACTAATACGAATCAAATAAAATTGTACATAAGTATGTTTTATGTTATACATAGATAAAAATCTGTTAATAAACAATAATCGTTGCATTTACTTTATCAAACTTTTAAAACCAAATAAAGTATAAGCTAATAAATATTTGAGATCTCTAATTAAGAGATTCTTTACTGTCAGCCATTTTACATAGTAATCGCATATCTTAAATAATTTTATCTAGAAGCCAACTTATGTATTATGCTTGTTAAATTTGACTTTTTACGCTATTTAATATGTTATTTTAATTATTTATATATTGAACTATACACATTTAGAAAGTTTCAAAAAATTAATAGTATTATAAAAAAGAATGCAATTAGACGATTCAAATAAGATCCTATTTGACTATAAATTTTCCTATACATTAACCATAATATACAAAAATAGCTTAAACAAAGAATAATATGATAATCATAGTGTACCAAGTATTTCAGAACGGAAAAAGTATTAAACAAATAAAATATATTTTGGGGGCCAAATAAAATTAATAAATTGTCAAAAAAAGACTATGGTGATTAAGCCGAGTGACAAGAAAAAGAAAAATCTGCCGCCACTATTGCAAATGACAATTTGTAACCAACTTAATTTCCTCCCATTTAAAAAACAATTATGTTTTCTTAGATCTTTATATATATATATATATATATATATATATATATATATATATATATATATATATATATATATATATATATATATAGTTTGCTTGGATTCTTAAATATTTAAGGAGATAAATAAAGATTTAAGTAGAAAAAAGTTAATTATATAGAAGATTAAAGAAATTGATTGTTGGAGAGATGAAAAAATTTGTTAGAAATTAATGGAAAATGGATAAATTTTCAACTAATTGTGCATATTGGGTATAAATTTATTCTAAGGGAAGGTGGAAAATACTTTCCTTCAAATAAGGAAATTATCCTTCTTTTTTATTCTTAAATATTTTCACTCAATTCATGTAAACCCATATAACTATTTTGACTTTATATTATGGGGGTGTTTGGTTCATGGCTTTTGGTTTAGCTTTTTGGTTGGCTTTTGACTTTTGGCTTTTGACTTATTGGTCGGTCAAACAGCCAAAAAAGTGTTAGCTAAATGGCTTATAAAGCTGGTAAAAAGCTGGCTTTTAAGCCAAAATGAATAAGCTGCTTCAGTTAGTTTTCTTTGTTGGCTTTTAGCTTAATGGTTCACTTTTTTTCTAATAAATAGCTAACAATCGATATTCAAAATTACCAAATATCTCTTAAAAACCAACAAAAACAACCAGCATTTTCAGTTGGTTAAACAAACCAACTAAAAAAGCTAGCTGCCAACAACCAACCCAAACACACACACACACACACACATATATATATATATATATATATATATATATATATATATATATATATATATATATATATATATATATATATATATATATATATATATATATATATATATAACTTAAAAGGAGAAAAGATTTCACAGAAAAATAATACTCTGTCTGATCTATTTAACTATGTTCTCTTGTTCAATAGAAAGAAATTTTGTTAAGAATGTAGCAAAATGGATTGGAGGAAAAGAGATTAAACAAAGTAATAAAAGTAGAGGGGGAGAGTTGTGTATGTAGTATATAGGAATTTGGCCTATTTATAGGTGAAGAAAGAGGAGAAATATTTACCAAAATAGGATTGGTTACTATTTAGTTCTTTTAAAAGGGTACTATCCAAGGTACTTAATATTCACCTTAGTTGATTGAAAGCCGCCCCACAGTATTGAAGAGTCCTTGTGTTAATGGTTCTGTTCTGCTGTTTTGCATCCCCACTGTTGCTGTGCTGTGTCCTATCCTGTTCACTTTTGATCATGAAATGAGACATTGATGTATTATGTACTGAATACTGATAATGGGGAACACTCTGAGACTGAGTTATTTGGTGTGTACTCTCTGTAGAGGATGAAAACCCTTTAACTGACGGTGTTGACTGATTCGTTCATGTAACCCCACTGCAATATTTGCTCAACAGAATAGTAACAACTTGATTGATTTGGGCATGTGATACACAAATCTTTTGGGATCCCAATTCAGTTACTGTCAATGAAATGAATAATCAAGAAATAAATTCAAGGACTCTCAGAATTATTAGGCTATACACAAGTTCATTCACTCTCCTTTAGCTCTAAAGTAAGCAATCATGTCATGTATAGGCTAGGTTGAATTGAATGTAAATATTCGAGAGAGTAAAAAAGTCAAACTAATAGAATAAAGTACATAGAGGTACGAATAAAATAATTGAAATAATTGTAAAAAAAATAGAATGAGAGTAAACTAAAAAAATGAATAAAAAAGGATGATGATGATTTTTCGATTCTCTTCCCATAATATTGCTAAAAAAAAATAATTCCCACTTTGCATTATGTGGGAAAAAAAATAATTCCCACTTCGCATTATGTGGGAAAGTATTTCCCACAATACCTTCCACGTGGAAATTTTTTTTTTTTTTTTTAATTTTTCAGACAAAACCGCCACTTGAGATGGCGGTTTGCCTTAAGCACTAAACCGCCACATGAAGTGGTTGTTTGGTCAAGGAAAACCGCCATGTCATGTGGCGGTTTGGTCCCTGGTAAACCGCCACTTCATGTGGTGGTTTGCTTGTCTTGGAATTTTTTTTTTCATTTCCCCTAAATAGTGAACGCAACCTGCATTAAACTAGTTTAATATTATCTATTCCATAATAATCAATTACGAACCAGCTTGCTTTGAAAAAATTAATTATGAAAATAATCCGAAGATACATTACAATCATGGAAAGTCATACAAGAAGTTCAAATCATATAACAATATACAAAGTTTGTTAAACAACAACCCCCGGCCCCTTTTGTTTTGCGCACCGGTGGATGAGTGTTATAAAAATCAACATGATATAAATGTTATAAAAATCATATAAATATTACGTTAATCAACATGATATTACAAAATATTAAAAAAACATACTTTGTTGACCTTCGAGGGCATGTTTCTTATTATGACCACTAAATCCACAAAAGCTACACGTGTTACGAGGACGCGTTAACAGTGCATCCATTTCGTTCCGTATACGAGTTGATCGCGGACGACCCTTTCCATGCTTCGTTGAGGGATCTGGAACAACTGTAGGACCGTTCCAAGGATCGCAAGTGAACATGTCTGGAACAGGCATGAAACTCTTCTTATATGTCGATACGTATTTTGTAGTGCGAAACGAAGGGTCCACAAAAGCATCATACGATATGTTACGAGCTCGACATACTGCAAGAACATGTGAGCACGATAACTTGAAGATGGTTGGTTTCTGACAGGAGCATGATTTTGCTGTGAGGTCAACCATGTAGGATTTTCCACCTTTTCCTGCTATCCTGTTGCCACAACCAGTGGTGACCTCAAATATCCCACGCATTGTGTCATATATCCTAACATCATGAAAGCGTGCTTTTTCAGCATTTTTTATCAATCGTATCAGTTGGTTTCTTGGTATACACATGTCCATTATCTAATCTGTTTCTCCCTAAATCCCTCCTTGTGGCAAAATATTCGTTAACCCGGAAGAATGTCATCCTAACCAATGAAGTGATTGGGAGTGACCTAGCCCCCTTCATTACGCCATTGAACGCTTCAGACTTGTTTGTAGTTCTCACTCCATATCGATGCCCACCGTCATGAATCAAAGTCCATTGGCGCTCAGGAATAGAACCATCCACTAAGTACTTATACGCGTCCTCATTAAACTCTTTAAGGTGATTCATGTAGAAATTATATTTCCGTATCTTTGTCTGTTCAGAAGCTTTTCCAAATAAGTTTTTGACTGCTATGTTTTTGAACTTCTTATGCACGTTCGAAGCTAGATGACGTTTACAAAACCGATGGAATGCAAATGACTCTTCCCAACCTTTTCGAACTCTATTCATTGCATGCAAAATTCCCTTGTGACGATCAGATATAACACATAAGCCGTCCCTTTTAGTGACATAATGCCTTATACAATCCAAGAACCAACTCCATGTGTCATTGCTCTCTCCCTCCACAACGGCAAAGGTAAGTGGGAACAACTGAGAATTTGCATCTATCTCCATAGCAATCATATGTGTGCCTCAGTACTTTCCGTACAAATGTGTACCATCTATAGAAATAAGGGGACGACAGTAGGGAAAACCCCTAATGGATGGTCCGAAAGCCCAAAAAATTCGCTTAAACATCACTCTGTTAGGATCCATTGTCGGTTGCACTTCCCATTGCACCACTGTTCCGGGATTAGATTGCATTAACGCCTGCAGGTACCTTGGAAGCTCCTCAAAGGGCTTATCCCAATCCCCAAATACTTTTGTTATAGCCTTATTTTTGGCCAACCAAGCTCTCTTATATGTTATAACAAATCCGTATTTATTTTTTACATAATTAACGATTGACTTCACCTTAAACGCTGGATCAACTCTGATCATATCCACGATAAGATCAGCAAAAAATTTAGAAGTAAGAAGGGGATGGTCGTCACTGTAATGTACTGAGCAATCTTGAATATGACCCTTATATCGCACAAGATCCCGTTGCGGTCATAACAGCTCGCATCCTCCATTCACAACCTATATACTCCGCATTAGTGCATTGGATAACGTACTTTGAAGGCTCCGACTCAATTACACGGAAATTTCTATTGTTAGAAATCGCCCATGCTTTAACGTTCTTCTTAAGGTGGTCTAAGGAGCTAAACACTTGCCCTATCCTAAAGTCTCCATTTCCATTCATGGAGTTGTCATCGTTTCAGGTCATCCATGCATCAATCAATCTTTGATCAACCTCATGAATTCTAAGCCAGTCTTGAGATGGAGCACCATCTCTAATAGCTGCATTTAGAGCTTCTCTTCTTTCATCATCTTCCTCTGAATCATAATCAATATGCTCATCCTCCTAATCTAAAGAATCAACCTCGTTCGCATTACGCCTACCCAAGTGACTCGTGGAGAAGGTGTTCATTACACCACCACCAATGCCACGTGAATGAGTTGGAGAGGTAAGCTCATCCAAGTGCTCATTAACGTAATTTAGGTTACTTAACATTTCTGTGAATGTATCATGGCATGCACTAGGACCTGATTCTGGAAGTTCCATGCTAGTCATGACTTCCCTCGCATTATCCAAATTTGCAACCAATTCAACATAAACCTCCATTGCCGTTCTAGGGGCTTGTGATGCCGCATAAGCAAGAGCACTTATGCTTTCATCATTCTTAATCGGGACTAACACATTTTTCCCAGTCACCGGGTATTTCATCTCCATTTTTAACATAAAAGAGTTGCGATCACAACCAATTACATCACATATTTTGCTATGAAACACCTCAAAATTAGTATTCTGACGATGGATAGACATCACTGTATTTAATCCTCCATTATACAAAATATCAGATCAAGTATAACTTACTTCCCCACCCCAATACACTATAACGGGATAATGATCCATATTCTGCAAACACAAACATGTTTTTCATGTGATTTCACATACACTTTATTGTTGATTATGAGTAAGGGAAGTGTAAATGTGAATACAAGAATTTCTCATATTAAGGTATTAGAACACTCATTAGAACTTTCAATTCAAATATAAAACTAAAAATACCATGAATATATAGTAAAACCATTAAACTAACCCAACAAAGTAATAAACTTTCATTGAAGCATTTCATCAAACACTTTATATGCATACAAACCAAATCATAAAATTCAACTACAAATGTGTAAAATGTAAGCTTAAATCATGAAATCAAGAGAATGTAACAAACAATCAATGTATTTATAACTTCAAATGACAACAATAATGAACAAAATATTCAAAATGACAACAATAATGAACAAAATATTCAATTTGCAAATTGAAATAAAATAGGGTTTATATTAATACCTTAAATGATGATGAAAATGAACAAGTAAAGAAGGAAAAGATGAGAATGTAGTTGATTAATTTAGTTGAATGAGAGGAATTGTGAATATGAAGTAAATGAGGATTGAAGAATTTTTTTTTAAAGAACAACCGGCAGCCGCTTGAAAACGAAGCAAATGAAATGAAGTGAAAAGAACAGAAATTGGCATTTTGTACAGGTATAAAACCGCCACTTCAAGTGGCGGTTTGCTTCAAATTAATTTTTTTTAAAAAAAAAACTTAAATTCATCTAAACCGCCATTTCATCTAGCGGTTTAGTTCAGATTCCTAAACAAAACCGCCATTTCATGTGGCGGTTATATTAAAAAAAAAAAATTAAAAACTCATCCTACGTGGATGGTATTGTGGGAAATACTTTCTCCTAATACCTAAAGTGGGAATTAATTCTTTTGGGGGCAATATTATGGGAAAAGACTCTGATTTTTCTTCTCATTTGAATAAACGTATTGCTTCACCCTTTCCCAGGTTAAAATTTATACCCTAATATGAGGAAATTAATTGTTATTTTATTCATTTTTCATTACTTTTTAACAATGGAATTGCTTTAATCTTTTATCTAATTAACATTATTTTCATAGTTTGACTTTCCAAGCAAGCCTAAATGTTATTCCTTAAGTCCCTTAAATATGCAACACCCACATTTCGCACAAGTATTAAGAAAACGATAAGGTCTTTTAGATTCCGTGAATAAGTATAAAAGTAAGAGAAAATGTGTGAATAATATAAAAATTTAGAAAAGAGATAGCGATATATTAACCAAAATAAAAATATTGCAAAGTAAAATAAAAACACTAAAATAAAATTATTGACAAGCGCATAAATTTATAGAATATAAAACGTCACACTTTCATCAACAACAATGTAAAAGTAATTAGGCCACACTATAAAGCGGTTACATGACTAAATACAATCTACATCAGACATCGTTGATATTATTTAGTTAAAAGATATTCCTTAATGTTTTTGGGCTTGTTAGGAGCATCAAAAATCATAAATTGTGACCTTCCAGCAAAAGAGGTTTTGTTAAATAAAATCTATAATGTTGTTCTTGATTTTTTAGGACTATGTAACGTTGTTAATATATAAATTGAAAATCATAGTTTTTAATTACTTACTTTTTTTCATGTTTATGTGAGAATTAAGAAAAGTTACTTTAATGCATCTTTATTATTTTACCCCTTTAGATGATAGGTGAAAGTTATTAATGTGACAAGTGAGAATAATGTACGAGTAAATTTCTTCCAAAAAAAAGTACGAGTAAAATACAGATCAATTATTGAGTTACTTTTTGTCAAAGATGAAAATAATGCAAACATAGTGAAACAACCAAAAGATGAAAAAAGTGCAAATATTATGAAACAATACCTTTTTTGAAGACGATAGATGTGATTGCAATTGAAACAGGCCTAGTATCGTCACTGAACGCTTAATGCTCGAAGCTAACAAAACTATAACATATTTCGAGGCTTCTACCATTAGTTTAAGGTAGTTTTCAAGGAATTCAATTCAGAATGGACTACTATAGTGTTAAAATACATTCACCAAATGTTCTTGAATTCATGAAAACTTCTTAAGCTCAATTCTAATTTCTACACAACTGTAACTAGCATGGTACCAAAAATTCATGCTACTTTCTTTGATGACTAGCATAACTAAATGGTAGGGAAACTTATATACAGTATATGAACTATAAAAGAGAGATCAATAAAGTTTTATGAAAAGATCGCTCTTAGAATCTTATGTAACTATACTCAAGAAGGGGAGTTTAATATGCTTTTGCAAAATATCTAAAGAAACTAATAAGCTAATTAGTACGGACACTAAAGACATAAATAAATAAGGATAAAACAGAGTATATAAGGAGTTCAATCCTCAAAAGTGTTTAGGTTTCCACCTTCTGGTAATTCTCCAACCCTTAGTATTTTTAAGCTCAATTCTTTTTGTTACTCTTTGGTTTTCTTGTAGATAACACATTAGATATTAGAAGTTATCTTATCCTCCATACTAAACACCCTGACAGCACCTTGCCACTACTACATATGCACTCACTAAGTAACTAAAAAGGATAACTCTAGTCCACACTTACATTATTATTTTTATTACCTCTACAGTACTTGATAAAATATAAACGTACGAGCCACACTCTTATCACCAAACTCTCTAGCTTAACAAAATACAAGTTTAATGTTTTGTTTCTTCATACTTTTGCAATGGTAGCAATGAACTGACCAAATATTTGATACCAAACATAAGGTTTTTATTTAGACCATATAGTGACTTATTCAATCAACAGACATAATAAGGAAATTTAGTATCCATGAAACCCAATGGTTGATCAATAGTGGAAAACGCCTTATATGCTGCGGTTTTATAAAAACGCAGCATAAAAGTAGTAGAAAAATTAGGCAAAAAAAAAGAGTACATTCTGCGGTTCCTAATGTATTATATGCTGTGGTTCTTAACCACAACATATAATGTGTTATATGCTATGGTTCCTTGAGAACCGCAGCATATACCCTATTTTTTATTATTTTTTTATAAATTTCCGCCTTCATTCATACAGCAGATTCAAAACCCATGAAAATATATTATTTGTTTTCAAAACCCACCTTACTTCGACATAATTTTCTCATTTCTCTTCATCTTCTTCAACCCATGAAAATTTGTTGTTCTTCCTCTTTTCTTCTTCAACCTTTAACTTTTTCAAAACCCACGAGAATTTTTGTTGTTCTTCTTCATCTTTAAAACCCACACAATTGTTTTAGGGATTCGTTTTTTTAGGGTATAATTTCTTCTTCAAAACCCACGAAAATTGTTGTTGTTCTTCTTCGTTTTTTTAGATTTTCAAGCTTCATGGTGTTTTAGGGCTTAGTTTTTGTATGCTAGTTATGTGAATCTCACTGAGGGCATGTTTGGTTGGTTCAGTTTTAATGGTATGGAATGGTATCACAACCATTCCAATGTTTGGTTATGCATTTTTACATTGGGATGTCATACCCTTTGGATTCTCATCCCATTCCATTCCTTAGAATCCCATACCCTCCTACCCCCCCCCCCCCCCCCCCAAAGTTTCAAACTCCATTCCATCCCATATTCAAACCCTGATTCACTCTTACTTCTTATTTCCCTCTCTTCCTTCAATCTGAGATTTTCTGTTCTGTTCTTCAATCTTCTTCCGCCTCCTTCAATCTTCTTCAACCTTCCCTCACCGGTGACCTCCTGCTCCCTTATTTTTTCTTTTCTGTTCTTCGGTTCCCCCGTATTCTGTTCTTCCTCTGTTTAACCTCCATTTCAGCCTCTCCGCCAGCAGCCCAGTCTCCTCCATTCCATCCTCTCCTCCAGCGTCCAGACGGTAGCAACCAACACTGTCGCAGACCGGCAAACGCACCGCCCATAACCACCAAAGTATATACCTTTTTTTTTCTTTCTTTCCCTAGAAATTTTAATTTCAATTGTTAATTTGCTATAGATTGCTTTGTTAATCATTAAACAATGTTTGTTAATCAATTCGATCAAACTCATTGTACTGGAGATTGCTTTGTTTTGATGTTTTGATTGCTATAGATTGCTGTGTTAATCAATTATAATATTCTTGTGGGCTCTTACTTGCAAGGCTGACAAGTTGTGAGTAAGATGCGTGTACTCTTATTATATCAAAGATAAGGGTATTTAGGATTGCAACTGGGTTTTGCCAGAGTGTTGGTTGATGTTTCATTAAAGGACCTTTTGCCTGAAACTATTTCATTCTTAAATGAACAAGATACTTTGATACATGTTTCTGTTGATTTTGAATGGAAACCTATTTTTTGTACTGGATGTCATAGTTTTGGTCATGAAACAGAAGAGTGTAAAGCTAATGAGGTTAGACTTCCAAGGAGATGGGTCAGGAAGGATACTATACTTTGTTATCTTTTGATTGCTTTGTAAATTGTTATACAATGTTTGCTGATTTTTTCTTTCATGTCTTCTCTGTTGCTCTCGTGATTTTCTTTGTGGTGGTTAAAATGTTATTGTTTGGGTCTTGGATTTAGTAGTGTTGGATGTAGTAGCCTCTACTTTTAAAAAATGTGCTTGCATACCAATCTAGGCTGCCTCGAATTCAAATGCTCAGTTTTTTAACAAGATCTCATGGAGATTGCTGTTGGATATATATGATTGCTAGATTAATATGATGATGCATGTATACATTCACAGAAATGATTCCATCTCAATTAGCCATAGTAAGAAGAAGGAAGAAGAGACAAATTGAATTACTACTACTTCTCTTGGTTGTTAACAATGTCGTCACACTCATGTACTTGGTGATGTGTATGATGGGTGTAATTGTTTATGAAATTGAACGACCACGTTATAGCAAAAGTGAGAAGAAACACCTTAGACAAAAGCACTTGGATGCACTAATCAAGGATAGTGATATAGTCTGTAAAAGTGAACTTCGTGTGAATAGAAAAACCTTTTATGTCCTTTGTGAGATGGTCAGAGATGTCGGTGGTTTAAATGGCACTCGAAATATGTCTTTGGAGGAAATTGTAGCTATGTTCTTGTACACTTTGGCACATCATTTGAAAAAAAGGACAATTAGAAGTCATTTCTTTCGAAGTGGAGAAAGTGTTAGTAGAAACTTCCACCGATGTCTTCTTGCCGTGTTAAAACTACATACTCACTTGCTAAAAAAGCCGACACCTATAACAGAAGATTGTGAAGTGGATAGATGGAAATGTTTTAAGGTTATAACATAATTTCATCTATATTATTTAAAAATCTATCCACTTTGTTTATTGTAAAACTTATCCCTCTTAACTTTTTTTTGTAGAATTGTTTAGGAGCCTTAGATGGCACTCATATTAGTGTTCATGTGCCAAGTGAGGATAGAGCAAGATATCGGACAAGGAAAGGTTCTATTGCTATGAATGTGTTAGGTGTATGTAACCCTAATTTGGAATTCATATATGTTCAACCTGGTTGGGAAGGATCCGCTCATGATGGTCGTGTCCTTCGAGATGCTATTACTAGGCCTAATGGTTTAAAAGTGCCACAAGGTGATCATACATAGAATTTAGATTTTATATTGTGGAGTCCAATAAGCAATGTCATGACCTTTTTTTTTTCCATATGTCAAGGTTCCTACTATTTGGTAGATGCAGGATACACGAATTGTGAAGGGTTTTTAGCACCATATAGAGGTCATCGATATCACCTTAAAGAGTAGGGGGACCGACAACCAATTAGTGCGGAAGAGTACTTCAACATGAAACATTCTAAGGCAAGGAATGTTATTGAGAGATGTTTTGGACTATGAAAAGGAAGGTGGGGTATTCTTAGGACCCCATCCTTCTATCCAATATGTACTCATGGGCGTATAGTTCAAGCATGTGTACTATTACACAATCTTATTCGAAAACATATGCCAACAGATTACACAATGTATTGGGATTCCGATAGTGAAGAAGGTGAAAGTGATGATGAGGGCCTAGATGATGAAGTTGAGTTGATTACTCAAATAGCTACTACGGATGCTTGGACTACTTATCGGAATAACTTAGCACAAAATATGTTTAATAATTGGAGACTTAGGCATAGTAGCCAAACATAAATGTTTGTTTAGTTTATTTGGACTTATGTTTGGGTGTTCTTTTTTATGATGTAATCAAATATTATGGTGTTGAGATATTTTTTATGGTGTAATTGGATTATTTATTTTATCTTGCAAATAAGAAAATAGCCTTATTTTGTAATCTTTTTTTTAATACATCATTGTTGTATAGGATGAATGTTGGTCAATTTGTTCAAAGTGGAAGAGGGAAAAACAAGTGATCATGGAATAAATCTGAGGAAGAATGTTTGATTAATGGTTTGTTGGAGATGAGTGCCGATCCTTCATGGAAAGCTGATGGGAGTTTCAAAGGTGGTTTCAAGAATAAGTTAGAGGAGAAATTGAATGAGAAGTTTCCGGGTGTGGGTTGAAAGCTATTCCCCATATTGAATCAAAAATCAAATGGTTTAAGGATAAATATAATGTGCTAACTGAAATGTTTCACACTTCTGGTTTTTCTTGGGATAATGAAAAGAATATGATTGTTTGTGAAAGGCAATCTTATGAAGAATTTTGTAAGGTACACAAATATTTTGACTTGTTTACAATTTGTTAGAATTATAACATATTTTAAATGACGTATCTTTTTTTTTTAATTCAAATTCTTGTTTAATTTTAGCAACACAGAAATGCTCAAGGATTATGGAATGTTCCTTTTCCATTTAATGATCAACTGTCAGTTATCTTTGGTGCCGATCGAGCTACTGGAGTGCAATCTGAGACTTTTGTCGAAGCTGTTGACAATCAAGAGAAAGAGACCATTGAACTAGATAAGGGTGGTAGTGATGAAGATGATGAATTTGATGATAATGAGTCCATCAACCAATCAAAACAGTCAACTCCAAGTGAACCTTCTTCAAAGAAAGCCAAAAAAGAATAGGCTCCAAATGAACAAGGAAGGAAAAGGAAGAAGCCGGAGGTTGTGGACTTAACTTCTTCTTTTAACAATATGTCTTCTAGCTTTTCAAATCATATGAATGAGATGAACAAGCACATGTCTACCATTGCAAGTGCCTTCTCTACTACACAACTACATGAGCAAGCTATCATGGCTCGTGAAGAAGTTGAGGAAAATCAAAAAAAAAAAAAAATTTGGTTAGTGAATTGCTTCGCATAGAAGGATTGACAAGATTTGAAGTAATGGAAGCTTCCAAGAGGTTGGCCTCCAATCCAAGTGAACTCTCACTCTTTTACCAATGCCCAGATGATGAGTGGAAGAAAGAGTTTATAATCAACCTCATTCATCCTAACTTGGGCAAGTGATGTAATGAAAATGCTTAACTTATAAATTATCTAGACTTTGTGTTTGGTTGTCAAAAACATATATTCGAATCTTTTTGTGTAGAGATGTATTGACACCATTTTGAGTGAAAATGTATTGAACTAGTACTTTGTGTGTATGTATTTGTGTGTTTAATAAATGTATGTATGCATCTATATATATATATATATAAACTGGACAGAGAATCCATTCCATAATTGAACCAAACAGTGTGAATGGATTGAATATCTATTACAGGATTGAACCAAACAATTTTAGTCTGGTATGGGGTTCTGAATCCATACCATCCTGGTATGGGGTTCCATACCATTCCAATCCTGCTCACTGAACCAAACGGACCCTTAGATTTTTTGATGCTAATGGTATTTATTATTGTCTTCGTTTTTTAAGGTACATATTGTTGTCTTCGTTTTTTTGATACAAGTTATTTGAAGCTCACTTAGGTTTTGACAAATTAGTGTTTGGAGATTGGTATGTGAAGCTATTCTTAGAAGCATACAATATGTGAGCGCTTTTTAAACAATCTAAGGTATAATTTCTTCAACCTTTTAGTTTTTCAAGCTTCATGGTATTTTAGGGTTTATTCAAGCTTCAACCTTTGAACATATGTTGTATACGAGTTTGTTTTTGTGTATAAGTATGAAATTTAAAGTATAAGTTTAAACTTGAATGTCGGGTGTAACTTGAAATGTTGTGTAAAAGTTTATTTTTGTGTAATTTAAGTATAAATTTTAACGTATAAGTTTATAACTTGGAATGTTGTGTGTAACTTGGAATGTTGCATTTAACTTGAAATGTTGTGTAAAATGTTATTGTTTATACGTTATCAAAATATAAGTTTATAACTTGAAATGTTGTGTATACAGATTTGTTCTTGTGTATTGTAAGTATGAATTTCAAAGTATAAAAACTTGAATGTTGTGTATAATTTGAAATGTTGTGTATAAGTACGATTGTAAATATACGTTTATAACTTAAAATGTCATTGTGTATAAGTTATGTAAGTATAAGTTTATAACTTGGAATGTTATATAAGTTTTGTTTTTTTATATTAAAAGTATGAATTTCAAAGTAAAAGTTTATAACTTGGAATGTTGTGTATAAGTATTTTTTGTGTTTATAAGTAAGAAGAAGTAAAAGTATGAATTTTAGCGTTTAGGGCATTGTATAATTTGAAATGTAGTGTATAACTTGGATTGTTGTGTATAACTCATTTGGAATGTCGGTAATTTTATTAGTTGATGGATATATGATATATAAGTAAGAATTATACAATTGTGCATGTATAAGTATGAATTTTAAAGTTTAAAACATATTAAAATTGTATTGTATTTGGTTGCAAATTGTATTAGGTTGTATAAGTATGAATCTTAAATTTAAGGCATATTATATTTGTTGTAATACTAAGTTTGGTATGCACAATAAATTTCTTATATTATGTGTTTTGTGTAACTGTAGCGTTTAATTGCGTTCCTTGACATGCATCAAGTTATCGATCAATGAAATGAAGGACAAGTTAAATCGTCGCGTTTGAACTGAATTTTTGCGTAAGGTATTAGTAGATTGTAAATATATATATATATATATATATATATATATATATATATATATATATATATATATATATATATATATATATATATATATATATATATATATATATATATATATATATATATATATATATATATATATATATATATATATATATATATATATATATATATATATATATATATATATATATATATATATACATATATATATATATACATATATACATATATATATATATATATACATATATACATATATATATATATACATATATACATATATATATATATACATATATATATATATATATATATATATATATATATATATATATATATATATATATATATATATATATATATATATATATATATATATATATATATAGTCCACTTATATGCTGCGGTTTTGAACCGCAGATATAATATTGTGTCATATGCTGCTATCACAAGTGCTGCGGGTTAAAACCGCAGCATATAACGAGTATAAAACTGCAGCAAATAAGTTTTTTTCCACTATTAGATGTATTTAATAGTTTTCTGCAGATGACCATGTAAGAATGTAATTTTTAACATCCAACTTACTGATTGACCACTTTTTAGACAAGGCAAGACTAAGAATAGTACGAATTGTAGTTGGTTTCACATTGGGTTGTATGTCTTTCCACAATCAATGCTCACTTATTGACCTGCACCATAACTTACTAGATGAGCTTTATGTTGCTCAAAAGTACTATTAAAATGCTCTTTATGTCGAAAAATCCATTAAGAGCGAAGAACATTAACATTAGGAGGTTTAGGAACCTAATCCTACATTTTATTCTTAACTGAAAATGATCACCTCTTAAGTTGAGGTATGTTATAGTTTCTTCACGTACCGGATTGTCATTTCTCCACATCTTAAACAATCTAAAATATCAAGTGAATATTTTTAAGGGATGTTATATATTATAGTTAGGAGGCATAGTTAATGGTTCTAATAGGTGTTTAAAGTACATTCAAAAGTATGTTCAACAGACAAACTAGGCAATTACAGGAGTTAAAGTGTACATACTTCAAGTAGGTATTCATACATAATAAAGTAGGCATTTGAACAAGTCGTAAGCTTTATTTTAGTTTTAATAATTAACATTTATTTCGATTATGTAAGGAATTTATATTAGTTAAAATAGATATTTACAATAGCCAAAGTATGTATTTTTAGTATATAAAGTATGTATTTCTATTCTTGTACGTATTATTGCTGTCACACTAAAGGAAGCATCTTAAATAGCTTAAGCAGACGTTTTAGTGGCAGGTATTTATAGTAGATAAAGTATGCATTTATTCTACTTGAAGTAGGCATTTATAAAAGTAAAATGATGTTGTTTGAGTATACAAAGTAGGCATTTCTATAATTGTACATATCTAATACTCTAAAACTAAAGCAGTCTTATAAATTAGTTAATTACGTGTTTATAGAGGTTGAAATAGGTATTGTTAATGGTTATGATAGGTATTTTCAATTGTTAGTAGGCATTTTCATAAATTTTAATAAGTTTTGTAGGCAATTTCATATAAATTAGTTTTGGTTAGAGGTGTTCATTCTGGTGATCGGGTCGGTTTCGGACGGGTGTCATTCGGTTCGATTGAATTTCGGATCGGTTGTTAATCAGATGCTTGTTACGGTGGGTCACATTCGGGTCGGTTAGTCACGGTTCGTTGAAGATCAGTTATTCGAGCTATCAGGTTTGCATCAGCTCGGTGTCGGTTGAAGTTCAAGTCGAGTGTCAATCGGTCTGGGGTTGTTATCGGTTAACAATTGGTTCGGTTTTATAGGGTACAGATCGGATCTGGGTTTTTTTTTTCAAGTAGAATTCGACAATGAGTTACTAATTACTATCGATTGAGTCAATGTCACATTAAGTTGCTAGTCATTTTTTAATTCATGACAATATTTTCTTTACTTAAAGGAAATAGTTAAAATGCAAATCAATTAGTAATTATTACTTTGCTACTTTTACTTGTTTGACGGTAAATTAAAATTAAAGTTCTATCATTTTTCATCCAATTTGATTAAAAATAGTTTATTAGACATTAATCATTGATTATTTACTCTAAATATATAAAATCATGTATTTTTAAAATTTAATTTATGAAAATATCTATCGCTTTATTAGATTAACTGATAAGATGATTGAATATGAGTTATTCATACTTCTATGTTAGAAATTGGTTTAGGTTTACACCAGTTCGATTAAAAATTGGTTCGGGTTAAGTTGGTTATAGCCGGGCTGAGTTTGGTTTCCAGCATGATACGGGTCGGATATGACTCGGTTCGGTCACTATTAGGTTCGGGTAATCTCGGTTAACGGTTACATGTCGGTTATAAAAATCGGTCGCAGTTCGGATTCAGTTTCCCATTTTCGTTTGTCAATCGGTTCAGGTGCAACTTCGGTTCGGGTAATATCGGTTCGATAAATCTAAAAAAGATACGCATTTTCGGGTCGGATAATTTCGGTTTCGGGTCGGGTCACATTTGTACAGCTCTAGTTTTAGTAGATATATTTAGTTATAGTAAGCATTGTTCATCATCGAACTAGGCATTATAAGTAGTTATAGTACGCATTTAAACTATTTATAGTAGGAAATTTTAAAATTTTTAGTACCTATTTGAAAACTAATTTTAGCTATTGTTGTAAGTATAGTTGTAACAGACTCAAAATTTTAATAATAATCTTCCGATTAATTATTCCGAATTTTGAATTCAAATCTCTAATCCTTTAGTTATCCATTTCCAACCATCTTTAATTCCTAAACCTTTTCTGATTTTGTAATTTCTTTCAAATATTAAACTTAAAAAAATATTATTTTGTTTAAAATCTTTTTATAAGCACTAAAATATTATTTTATGATTTTATAGTACGAAAAGTAAAATTTTATTATTATATTCACGATTTTGTAAAACGTTACGTTTTAACTTTCTTCCTTAAACTGACATTACTACTTATTATTTTAACCTTATAAATTTGATTTAATTATTTTATATATAAAAATGAGTCATTTTTTATTATTAACTTTAAGTATAGTTTAAGCGAAATTTTGTAAGTAAACTAAATATTTTCATTATCAAATTTACCCATTATTTTAAAGTATATTTACTTGTACATACTAGAAAAAAACTTTAATGAACCAAAATCCTTTCTATAGTAACCCATGATGTTCACCATTTACATAAGTTATCATCATTTCCTTACACAAGCTAACCTTCTACACTCAAAACTCATACATATTCACTTACACACTCTAACTCTTACACATTCACTTATAGACTCTAAATCACTTACACAAGTTAACCTTCTTCTATACTTCTAAAATACTTTTTCATACAATCTAATGAACTACAAAGTTGCCCAAACCATTATAAATACCCTCTTAGCCATAACATCACTTACACCACCATCATCAAATCTTTCTAACATTCTTTCTTATATTTTCACTTCATTAAAATCTTACTACCTTAATACCTTTATTAATAGTTGAAGAAATTCAAGAAGATGGAGCTTAGAACACTCTTTATTTAGCTAAATCATCATCATTATGTTGCATGATTGGGTTATTACTTTAGGTACTTTATGTATTATTATCTTTGGAGTTTGGATTTAATTATTTTGGGAGTTTAGAAGATCATCATTATTTTGGGTGTTTGGATTAATTATCTTTGATCCATTATTATCTATCTTGGAGGGTCTTATTTCTTATTATTTTCCTAATTAGTACTTAGTACTAATCCTTGGTGTTAGTATGGTATAACTTCTTACCCTACTCTTTTTGTGGAATTTTACATTATATTTACTTTATAATATGCAGAGTATGAAATATGTTGATATGTTTTAGTAGGAAGTTAGTTTAATGAAATTATGATCAAGATTATATTAACTATGTGTATACTAAAAGTATTTTTAATATGCTAATTTAATAATCTTTGAACAAGTTTAGGAAGTTGGGTGCAAAATTATATTCTAGTGATATTAAGTATGATTTATGTTATAAACTAGTGCTAGTATGTTTATGAATTAAGTGTTACATTATGAATGTTATTATTTTTTTTATGTTAGAATTTTTATTAATATGTTTATGTTAGCCTTCAAACTAGTTTATAAGGTAGTAAGTTATTTTATGAACGTATTTCACTAAGTATGATTATATTAAGAATATTGTTATTATACTTTTTTTGAGATTTAAGTTTATCCTTAAAGTTATAGTGAATTTCTATATTATTGCGTAAAGTTTTTATTTTTGTAAGTGGTTATGTTAATTATTTAAATCTAGGATTTAGTATGATAAATTAAATTAAGTCATTCTTTTTATGTGAAAAGAGCCGAAAACACTCATAGGCCATCTGATCACTATCATATAATAATAATAAAAAAGAGTTTGATTTACTATTTTAAATTATTACAGACCATACCTATCTGTAAACGATATTTTCATTTCTTTGTTTTGATCATGATCTACATTAGAACAAAGCAACAAGAACAGAAGGGTTTTGACATTAAATGCGACCAGCAACAAGAACAGTAAGCAACAATGAGATATTTCAATGCTTATTGAAATTAAAAAGAGAAATACTACCTTAATTCGTGAGTTTTGAAGATGAACAAGCAAATGCCTTTGGTTTCAAACAACGGTTTTGAAGAATGCGCACACAGTAGAACAAGCAAACGTTTGTTCTGGGTTCGTTTGTGAATGAAAATGAAGATGAACACGTACAGTAAGCAAACGTTTGATTGAGAGAACAAAGCAGCAGTAGCAAACGTATGGGTTTTGAGAGAACAAAGAATGGGTATTCGTTTGAGAGAACAAAAAAGGCAGCAGTTTAATCGTTTTTGAGAGAACAAAAGGGTTTTGTGAGGGTTTATTGTGAAATAAAAGAAACTGATCGATGGCGGGTTTTCTTAAAATTCCAAAGGTTATTTGCTGCGGTTCAAAGGAAACCGGAGCAATTTTGTTAATTTTGAAGGTTTATTTGCTGCGGTTCATGAAAAACCGGAGCAATTAACGAAATTCCAAAGAGCTATTTGCTGCGGTTTGGCCTTAACCGCAGCAATTAATGAGTTTTGAAGGCTATTTGCTGCGGTCCTGTGGTTAACCGCAGCAGTTATAGTTTTTTTTTTTTTTTTTTTTTTTTCTTATTAATTTTCCTCTTTATTGCTGCGAATATAACTAAACCGCAGCAAATGATGAGGAGCAAATACGTTTTTTTCCACTAGTGATAATAAGATAACAATTTTAAAAGATATTTTTGAGAAATTTATATAACTTATTAAATATTGAAGTGTTTTTCTTGAATACATGAGATTTCATAATAAAAGTAACTTTTAATCACTATTTGTACAAAATATTTTATTTGCTAACTATTTGACCAAAATTTATGTAAAATGATGTAAAAGTATTTTTTGTAAACTTGCCGCTCAAACGATGTGTGATATATTGATTTTGTGAAATTACAAGTTTTACTTGTTTTATAATTAGAGATAATGACTTTTGTGAAAATTATAAGTTTGACTTGTTTTTTAAACTAGAAATATTGATTTTTGTGAAATTATAAGTTTTATTTGTTTGACAATTAGAATGTTGATTTTTGCAAACCTAATAAGTTTACTTATTTTTCTAAACTTGAAAATTTGATTTTTGGTGAACTTGTGGAATTTTGGAAACTTATCCAAATAATGCAATTTTAACTTGATTTTTAATTATAATATTTGATTTTTGTGAAAAAAAATAAAGTTTTATTTATTGTAAAGTTGAAAATGTTGATTTTGGAAACTTATTTAAAGAGAGATAGATTTTAAAAGCTACTTGTGGAAAATATTAATTTGGAGACTATTGATAGAATATTAAGTTATTAGTGTGAATTTAGCGAGCTATTAAAAATAAAGTTATAAATAAAATTTAATGTGTAAAAATTTAATAATGAATGTATAAAGATATAAAGGTTAATTTTACGTTATGATTTAGAATTTTATTAAATAAAAGGGGTTATCACCTAAGTTGATCAAAGTCAAAGTCAATGTCAAATTGTAGTAATAAAAATGTAATGTACTTGTGTGAATGAATATTGATTGAATGACCCTGATAGTAAGGTAATGTCGAACCATGGATTGGGTTGTAAAATCCCGGCGCCCGTGTTGGCCGACACGTAAAATGCGGTGTAGACAAGAGGTTAGCTACTTATCCTGTAGAGCTCGAGCATAAACTGTATTGGAGGGGTGACGACTCCCACCACAGTTAGGGTTTAAAACTACGGTCCTCATCTAACCAGACCCTTACATATATCAGGTGTTATATTGATGTGCTTGTTGATCAGTGATAAAATTGATTAGTATTGATGCTATGATGCATGGTACGGTTATGAGTATTAACCAAATGAACTTACTTAAGTGTTAAGATTACCGAATTGTATAAGTGGCAGTAACGTACTTCTGTCAGGATTGAGAATGGTATCTTAATGACTTAAAATTATGGAACAGAAAAAGAATATGGTAAAAGTATACGGTGATGTTAATTAATTATAAGTTCGTACTTAAATTATTATTTTGTAAATGTAGCGTATAATTTTCGTATTTTGAGCTGGAATAGAAGTTATGCTCGGCGTTAAGCGCTGACCGATTGAATCGGCTGTTATCCATATCATGGATGGCATCATTTTGCAGGATTTAGTACAGGTTCCGATCCAGGCCGCAGCAATTACTATTTTATCGAGAACTTAGCTACTTTTTGTATCTTTATTGATGACTTGATGATGATGTATTTTTTTCATTTTTAGCAAACAATATTTCTTATCAGATGTAATATTTACTTTTGTTTTAAACAGTTTCAGTTTTTATGATTTAAAGTTTTTAACAGTTCGGTACTTTGAGACTTCTGCAATATTCTTGTATTAAACATTATTATTAAATGTTAATTACATATCGAGAGTGCCTCTCCTATTACAATTGTTTTTTAATACAACTATTGTTTTAGACAATGAAATAGGTGTTTTTACTTAATTAAGTAAGCATTAAAACTTAAAAAAGTAGTCAATTTTAATAATGCCAACAAACGTTGAAAATGATTATGTGTTTTAAATTATTAGGGTATGTAATTTTATTTGTCAAAGTAGGCAATATAAAGTTATAGCATGCATATGTACTAGTAATAGTAGTAGGCGATTACATATATCCAATAGGCATTTTTAATACTTATAGTGCGTGTTTATAGTACTTATAGTAGGTATTTTTACAAATCAAAGTAGATGTTTTGATTACCTTCATCTAAGAAAATGATATTTTTTTCATCAATATTTATATTTGCATCATCGAACTCGATCATCAAATTTTCAATTGACGATCCTATTTAAATAATTGACAAATATATATTCATTAAATTTTGTACTGAAAATTGGAAAACATAACACTAAATTCAAAAATTTTAAAAACCTGCAATGTTGTTCATAATATTCTTGGAATGATGAAGGTGGTTATTTTAATCGCATGAAGAACGTGTTATTTTAATATTGGTTTGCACTATTTCTTTTTTTTTTGATAAATAAAATAAATTGGAATGGAGCTCCTGAGAGACGTCTCTATAAGATAACATCTCTAAAAGGCCGGTTATTTAAATAAATTCCATATAAAATTTTTACGTGCTTCAATTAAAATTATATACGGATCAATTTGCGACAATGCGTATATCCTGCTAAGTAAAAAACTATTAGTGGCGTAATTTACCATGGAATAAATTATTTGAGGAGAATTTGTGGCATTAATGTATGTCTTACTACTAAAAACTCATTTGTGGCATAATGTTTTTCGATGTGTTTATTGTGGCATAATTTTTTTTGTATAAGTGTTTGTTTTATTGCATTGGATATTTACCCACGGTACAAATTCACTTTGACAGACCAAATTTCGATCAATTATCAACTTTGAAGTTTAATCAATTAATAGATAGTCTAATAGTTTAATTTAATTAGTTTAAAGTTTCGTTATACTTAAATAACATAAAATTATACGCCCTCCACACCAATATAAATGTCCTATTTGCTTAGGCACGGATATTAAGAGTGGTGTGGGGTCCATTAAAAAGATGGTAGTTGGGTAGGTAGTGAAGGGTAATTGGGTAAGTAAGGTATACGGGGGTATATTCGTAATTACTTGTGTGAACTAAGGATATTTAGGTAAAAAAAAATTGACAAAAATAGAAATGTGACAATTGATATGGTTTTGCCAAATAAAGAAATGTGACAATTATATTGATGTGGAGGGAGTATGATTTTATAGTTTGTTTAGATAGTTCCACCCAACTACATGGAGTTTTTAGTATTCAATATCACTTATATGCATAGCCACATGCCTATATTAGACTTATATATAGTTAAAGGATAGTTTCATTCAATCTGATATATCGAGTTTTAATTATTTAACTTTGTAATATTATCGCTTTATAATCTAATAGTTTAATATAAAGTATAATAGATAATCTAGATTAGAATATTCTTATAACTATTCACTAATAAGTACTATCTATGGACATTTACAATAGTCTAATAGATAGTTTACATTATTTTTATTTACTCTAATGAATTGATTTTTATTTTCCTATTTGAGAAATAAATGCTGTCATGAATTAACTTTTATAAATGTATTACGTCAAATATTTAGAGTTAACAATTAATAATCAATGTCTATTAAACTATTTTTAATCACATTAATTGAATATGATAAAGCTTGGCTTACAGTTTACAATTAAGTAAAAGTAACAAAGTAATTGCTGATAATTATGTCTCCAATTAAAACAATAGAAGAAATTTAATTTGATTTAACGAATGCGATAAAACCACTAATTGATTTGCAAGTTAAGCGTGTAAGTATTATTCATTAAGTAAAGAGCATTCGATCATGCGTCAATTAAAAAACGGTTATGAACTTAATATGATATTGACTCAATCTATTGTAGCTCGTTATCGATTCCTACTCCAAAAAAACGACTATCTACTTAATCTAATATTGACATCAATTAAGTACAAAGAATTCGCTTGGTGCCCGAAAAAACCGTATCAATTATTGACTGATGAAACCTCAAACTCAATTGACACTCAACTCGAACTTCAACCAATACAAACCTGGTAACTTGAACAACTAAATTAAATCGACCTGTTGCTGACCTATAGTGCCCGAGCATGACCCGCTGCGCTACGCATCCGAAAGTAACCAATCCAAAATCAAACCAAATCGAATGACACATGTCCAAAACGATCAGATAATCCTAATAAACACCTCTGCATATTTTGAAAAGTTACACGACAAATCATTGTTATTTCAACTATTTAGTACCCACAACCGAAGAAGCCAATACTGAACTAGTAAATATTATAATTATTTCATTATAAAATAATCGCATCTAATTGTGATATATAATATGAGAAAATGTTAGTATAAGTAGCAAATATAATGTAACAATTATTTTAATTGCAATCATTTTATACTTCTATATTAGTTAATTTTATAGTTATATACAATGGATATTGTTACCTTTACTATGCTCATTTCCTTTTCTCATATTGTCCTCGAATTTTACTCGATGAACTCTTGTTAATTAAGTTATACTTTGTTGTCATAGCATGTGTGAGATTTAAATGATTTATTCTTACATTCATAATTTTTTTGAAAAGCAATTTCTCTTTTTGAGAAAAAGTATCAATATAAAGCACGTCCATTACAAAGCTTTACAAAGTACTCCACCCAACAAAAATAATTGAAATAGCACAAATAAAGTTGTCCGCATACAACACACCCACAAAATGTGAACTTGAAAGAGAAATGACTTGATGTTCAAATAAGGTGTGCTTATAATTATTTCATTCCCAAAAAAAGGTACGCTTATTATTGGCTAGGGATTCATTTAAAAAGAAGGTTGGGATGTCCACAAAACACAGATTTTTTAAAATCGAATTGATTGAAGTTGAGATGCCCCCAAGTTGTTAGGATCAAAATTATATGTAAGATTGAAATTAACTAGTGGGATCGAATTGTAAGATCAAATCGTAGGATCGGACGATCCTATAAGTTTGCAAAATAACAAGTTGTATTATGTCTATGTTTATTGTTTGATTGTTTTCAGTATAAAAAAGTATTAACGACCCGTTTGGTTAGTGGTACTAAATGGTGGTAATAGAAATGATTTATAGTGTAAAATTTCATTCAAAGTTCCATGTCATTTTCATGGTAATGAAACTTTGATCACTAAAATTTTTTTTTGTTTACGAATTTCCATTACCACCTAATACCACCTCAACCCATGGTAATGCGTTGGAATGAATTTTATGAAGAAAATGAGATGAGTGAAGGTTGACTAGCATGGCCATTAAGGTAGCCAAAAGATTTTTTTAACCAAAATTACACTAGTTTTCATCTCTAAAGCACGGACACGCCACTTGACACACGTGTCGCGTGTCGGACACAGACACGCGATGGACACGCGAAAATCCGTGTTTGACACGCCAAATGAAGTGTCTAATATTTTAATATTTTTTCTGACACGCGGACACGGCAAGGACACGTTTTTTTTTTTTAAATAATAAATAAAAAAATTGAAAACAGAGTACAGAACATGAGAACACTCGAATTCCCTCTCAATTCCCTCTCTTGCTCTCACTCCTCTCAACTCTCTTTCACTCTAACCCAAACTCTACACAACTCTTCCTCCACCTCCACTGTCGCTGCCGCACCCCCGCACCACGCCACCGCCGGCTGCTCCTCCATCACAGACGAACACTCGAACTCGGGTCTCGGTGCTGCACTGCTGTTGCCCTGTGGGTTGTTCGAATCGAACACTGCTGCTGCTGCTCCTAAAAATCAAAATTATTGATTTTGTTTAAGGTATTTTCACTCTTTATCCTAAATCCTAATATTAATCTTGTTCTAATCTTTAATCTTAGTGTTAATCTTAAATTCTTAATCTTAATTTCTTGTAATGTGCTCTTTTTCGACCATTCAATTCGATTACTGTCTTCATCTTTGATTTTATAATCTAAGTAATATGGAGCCATTTATTTGTTTGAAAAACCCTGGAATTTTCTAGTTTGATGAACAAATTGGGTTTAAAAATCTACATGAATTAATGTTTTGTTTTGGTAAAAAAACTGGAAACATTATTTTGATTTTTTTTCATTGAAGAAAGTGCAACTGATGTATGGGCTAAAATTTTGTCGTAGCTTTTGTTAATTTGATGTTATGATGATGATAAGAATTTTATTTGTATTGTGATTTTTAAATCTTTAATTGTGGTTGTTTGAATTTGAAGAGTTCATGTCTAGTAGTGGGGCTAGTGGCGCTGATTCATGCAATGTTAGGGGTGATGCTACAAATGAAAAGAGTGATTTCGGTTCTTATCCTTTGTCGAAA
>NC_080053.1:10387802-10410302 GCF_026212465.1 Amaranthus tricolor
GTCTTTGAGGTTTTTTGTAATGAGTCGAAGACGTGCACAGTGTTCGTTAAAGGACATATGACCAAAAGTATCCAATGCAAACTACAAACGCAAATTTAAAATCAACAAATTAGAGATTAAGTGACTTTAAAAATCAAAAGATAAGTTCAATTTCAAAAATAAAACTTACTCTTCCACATATGGAGCCAGAATGAACATGTGTTTAGATGCAAGGGAATTAATCAAAGCAGTCTCAATGTATGCTCTGACATCATTTGGATCATTTACGCATTTACTACCCGAAATCGACTCTGGACAAAACCATCCAATTTTTATTGGAGGATCGCAAGAATTTAGCTCCTCGTAAGCCGCACTAAACTCACAAATTTTTATTTTGTTAGTAATTCGGCCTAACTTGTAAGATAATGAACATCACCTCATGTAGACATGGAAAAGAGCTACGTTCAGCATCTCTCCTCTCAAAAATTGTCTGATGTCACTAGGACCAATAATTACAAACGGGCTCTTTAAAAAGCAGTATTGCTCCTTCAGCAGGTTCAGAATGAGTGGGTCCTCCTCACTTATGCGAGATGCACAAGTATGCAGCCATTTGCAATCTTTAGAGAGATCTTTTAACTCCTCATCAGTCAAAATTGGAGTGCTTGGCATCGACTTTGACCCAATCGACACCTTTGCTGAGGAACCGACCTCTCTCCAAGATCCCTTTGGACTCTTTTGCTATTTCAATTTATACAATTAAATTAGTGTGAGCATGCAATTTAAAAAATAAAAATAAATAAGGTACAAATGATTCTTACCATGTTAGTGAATCGGACCCAAGCATATGGCCATGTGACGAAGCTACCTAGGGCGTCTGATAGTTTCTCAAGGCTCCATGCTGGCATTGGAACCGGGAGTGAGAAATCTTCAAACCCTTTTACAATAGTTTCCATGGCCACACTGATGTGGCCACTTGTAACAGGCATTGAATGCACTGTTTGGCGCTCTTTTTTGGCTGGGCCACACCATATGCAACCTCAGTTAAGTCACCATCACTAGCAACACCTAACTGAGGCAGCAAAAGAGAACAAGGAGTGGCCTCCTGAAAATTGTGTCGTTTAGTATAATAAGCATCATAATAAAATATTAAAACGCGTTGCAATTTAAATTAATAAGTGCTTATATATTTAAAAACTATGTACCTGTAGGACTGGCTCCGGAGTTGGCTCCAGATTTTGAGCAACGGAGTTTATGTTCTTCGGTGTGGGGTTTTCCCCTTCAGGGGTATTAGTATTGAGCTGGGGTGCTACGGGGGTAATGGGCTCGGGTGTTGGCTCGACCGAAGTGTTAGGATCCCCATGTTGACTTTCCCGATCCTCGATTATCAGGTTTGCCAAGTCAACAATGGGTTCTCCCATCTTCTGCAACACGGCGGCCAGCTTGGCGAGAACGCCCTTCGTAATCTCCGCTCGGAGGGTTGCTACTTCATCCCACAGTGCCGTTCGGGATTGAGTAGCAACACATTCTTTGCCGAATGCCTTTTGTAACCCCACGCGGACGCCTCCTTTTTCAATTACCCGCCCACTGTGGTCTTTCCCTAAGACCATATGCAATGCGTCAACATTGCCTCTTGGGGTGAACTCCCCCGTAGCTTCTTTTTCCTTCTAGCCCATCTTTTCAAATAAAAAGTAACATATATAGCAATTAGTATAAGTACATCAAAGCCAAAGAATACAAAACAAATCAAGAATATACTTAATAATTTCAAAACTCACTATAGCATCAGTAACCTTCTTCGTTCCCGGATCATTAATGGTAAATTTACCACTTGCATCTCGGGAATGAAGCCCGCAATACCAATCACGCACCTGATCACTAGCAGGAGTATTCACGGATGCGGAGGTAGACGTAGATGAGGGCGTGGATGAACTTTGATTGGGGTATAAACCCGTATCCACCCACTCTTTTCGGACCTCATCGTATGTTTTCTGGCCTAAGCAATGGTAAAACTTCCTTTTGCTTTCAGAATCAGAAGCTTTACCACGCTTTTCCTAATTAATCAATAGAAATCGAATGTCATGTATTAGTTTAATGACTGAATCAAAAGAAGTAAATTCAAATTGGTAAACTATAATATAATATGAAATACTTACAACTTCTATGGGAGTTGTTCTTTTGGCAACAAAGGCCTCCCAATCCCTCTTCGATATGTGACCTCATATTTCATAGGGCATCTTCGAAGGTGATTGCTCTCCACCTTTGTTTCCCGTTTTGACCTTTTTGGTCGTACGGGCACGCCTTTTCGTAATCCAGCCAGTTACTAGCTTGGATTTGAAATCTCTGAATCTTTCAGCAACAGCTGAAAGAAACACATTCTTCTTGTCCTCATCGCTCTCGACGTGGAAAAGATTCTACAAAAAAAATTTATATTTATTACTGTCAATTAAATTAATTTTAAAATGTCACTAAATGAGTAAAAATAGTAAAGTTGCTTACCACAGTATCATTCCATAGTGTTGGACCTCTTGAGTTTTGATGATGACTACACTTTATTTAAGCGAACATGTTTTTAGAGATTGTGCAGGTCGATATCCGATTATGATTATGATCGTTGATAGTACCTATGCCTTAGCTTATGGAAACGTACATGTCAAAATGTTTCAATTGATGTTAGGAGAAGTATATCGCTTGGGATGTAAAATGGAGACAGCAGATCTACTGTTCCCAAGTTGGATGTTCTAGCTAAACTGAAGTCTGGAGAAAGCACACTGTTCCTGAGCTGAAGGTTGACTACGTTGACTAAAAATTCTGATTATCATATTTTAATTATTATTTTTTTGTTAATGTATTTAATAAAATTAATTTGTTGCAGTAATAATTTATTAAATTAATTGGCAAATCGTTTTTCTTAAATAAAATGAATTAACGTTTTTATTTTTAAGATCCTTTATTTTAGGATCTATTTTTAGTAAATCCAGGATTTGTTAAAAATAGAACTAACTGATTTGAATTAGTCTTAGCTATCTTCTTAACTGGTTTTTATTCCTAAAAATTAGCAAGCAACCATTCCCACTAAGATTAACCGTTTCTATTAATAGCAAAAACGTTCCAGCAATTAGTACCGGAACAGGAACAGCTATTGAAGAAACTGCTGCTTGAAGGGAACAGAAGACAGCGGTTATTTCTGTCTGGTTTGACTTAGTCAAATAACCGTATGGCTGCATTATCCACATTACTCCCATGATCATTTGATAATGGGATAATGGATTGGATTATTCCATTTTCTTAGGAATCTTATTTTCTATAAATTGCAAGTTAATTCCGGTTTTTAGAGATAAGAAAATCCAACGTTTTGTGCTTAAGAGTTTTCATACGATTTTTGGATTTTACAAGAAATATTTTGTTTTTAAAATTGCCAATTAATTTTATAATATTTTCTTGAGCAACTCATTGATTTTATTTTAGAGAATTATTATCCTTTTGTAAGGGTTTTTGAGAGTATTTGTAATTAGACTCAAGTGAGTCTAAGGGGGAATTTAGTTAGCTTTGAGTGAAGCTAGTGTGGAGTTTAGCTTTTAGTAAAGCTAAGTTCATTGCTTTGTGTGAAGCAATTTGAGAGAGATATTGGCCTAGAGATTCGCTTCTAGTGAAGTAAGGTGTTTATTGTAATTGTGATTAATTGCCTTAAACATAGTGGAGTTTTAGAAATCCCAAGGGGTCGTGGTTTTTCCTTCTGTTTAGGCCCAGAAGTTTCCACGTAAAAATCGTTTGTCTCTTTTAATTATTTCGCACTTAGTTTAAGTTTTGTTTATTTCAATCAATTCCGCAAAACAGGGCAAAAAGCTTGAACTAAGCAACAACAACAATTCACCCCCCCTCTTGTTGCTGTTCCCGTTCCTAATTGAGTCTACACATAGAGAGTTCTTCAAACCCTCTGGAACCTCGTTCCATGCGTGCAATATGGAAATCTTGCAGATACATAGGCCCACTTGTTTTCCATATTGCCTACGCCATTTTCCGCAGGGTTGACCCAATGCATTGTATTCCAAATGCATGGGTTCTGTGACTTTGAGGTTTTTTGTAGGACCTCGCCCTTTTCTTTTCTTACTGGTAGTGGGAGCATCTATTGGTGGGGCGTCTTCAGTCTCAAAATCATTGTCAATCATTGGAGCATCTTCAGCCATACGCTCGTATCTCACAATTTGGTCCTCTTCGCTGTCATAACTACGATGCTCATTATCCGAGGTCTCAATCTCGGGGACAATTTCGTCTCTAAATAGATGCATTGTATATCAGTACCTGAAAGAGTATGAATAGAAATATATTAGAACATAAGCTAAGTAATATTAAGAATATGACTATGATTTACAATTCTAATACGTTCAATACAATAATATATAACAAATAGTGTTATGTGTAAAGTTTCATGCAAAACAAACCAAGTGCCAAAAAAACTTTAAAAAGCTTTAAATTCATACCTTGTGAATCACTTAATTTAAATGTATTCTTTCAGTGTGATCTACACGCATATAACCAATATCTACATCATCTACATCATCTTGATCCACTGATTTTGGATTGATGAAGGGAGGGGAGTCTTCAAAAACTTTATATTCTTCCTCATCCTCAACATCACCTATACCAAGGATGCTTCTTTTTCCCGGTACAACAATAGACCATTTTTTATCAGACGGGTCTACCATGAGAATACTTGCTTGGCTTGTGTGGCTAGTATGAATGGCTCCTCACTATCACGCAAACGAGCTAAGTCTACAAGAGTGAATCCACAAGGGTCGTCCTTTTTTATGCATTATCGATTATTATCTACCCACTTATATTTGAAAAGACCAATATTGAAAGTAGAGTAGTCAAGCTCCCATATTTCATGTACCCGCCCGTAGTATACCAATTTAGCATCAACTGGCGCTTGATCCTTCGCATTCGCGTAAAATGTAGATAACGCCAAAATAGAAACCCCACTATTCTGTAGATACGATGATTTCATGTCTTGACCCTCAGTCCAAAATGTGAAGCCATTTACATCTTAACCCTCATATTTTTGACATCATCACGCGGACCAAAAGCTATCCACTTAAAAATTTCGGATACACCCTTGAGTTCTTCGCATATTACTCGATTATGAAACCAATTAATAAACGTCTTGTTATGCAACTGCATCAATGCCCTATCCCCTTTAGAAGGATGTTTTGCGCGCAATATATCAAAATGCTCACTCAAAAAAGGTTGAACTTCCGGAATATGATGCAACACATACAAGTGTGTTTCTAGAAGGCTTTCTCGAGGAGGTGTGACCGATTTGGAGCCAATTGTTCCTTTTCCCTCAAGTCTTCCTTCATGTCTAGAGGTGGGAAGTCCAATAGGCTTTGCCATGGCCAAATACTCGGCTATCAAGTTACTAATCTCATCGCTCACAGTGCCTTGAATCATACTCCCCTCGGGTTGTGTTGGATTTCTCACCTTGTTTTGTAAAACACCCATGTGTCTTTCAAAAGGATAACACCACCTTAAAAAAACTGGACCCAAAAGCTTGATCTCACGAACGAGATGGACAATATGATGAACCATTATGTAAAAGAAAGAAGATGGAAAATACATCTCAAACTTGCATAAAGTTACAATCACGTCGAGTTGAAGTGCATCAAGTTTAAAGGGATCAAGAACTTTACTACAAATTGTGTTGAAGAACGAACATAGCTCGGTAATAGCATATCTCATATGTTTTGGCAGTATTCCACGGATTGCAATTGGTAAGAACACTTGCATCATCACATGGCAATCGTGAGATTTCATGCTTCCCAACTTCAGCTCACCATTTAGGCTCACAAATCTCTTCATGTTGGATGAGTACCCAGACGGAACCTTAATGCCATACAACACTCACAAAATGTCCGCTTCTCTGCTTTGGACAATGTGTAGCAAGCTGGAGGCAAATAAACTTTGTCATTACTCATCTTCTTCTTACTGCCACCAACTTCATCAGCTCTATTTCTTTTCTTACTCACCTTAACATGTGCCCACAACTCCGGACGAAGACCCTTACATTCAAACCAATCTCGCACGGCCCTAACATCCTTTGTCTTACCCGGAATGTTCATGAGAGTCCCGAGTATGGCATCGCATACATTTTTCTCTATATGCATAACGTCAAGACAATGCCTAACCTGTAGATCTCTCCAATATGGAAGCTTCCAAAAGATTGATTGTTTTTTCCATAATCGGTCTTCACCCCCTTGCACTTGCCCCGTTTTACCAAATACAGTCTCAACTCCCCTAACCCATTCATAAACCTCATAACCGGTTAACGGTCGATGAGCTACACGGTCCTCAACCTCCCCGTTGAACAACTTCTTCTTACGATATTGGTGGTCTCGTGGGAGGAACTTTCGATGGTGCATGAATACGTGTTTGCACTTAGGAATTCACGTGGATTCTATGTCATCGATACATATTGGGCATACTTTCTTCCCTTTGTTCTTATACCCCGATAAGTTTTCATATGCCGGAAAATCATTAACGGTGCATAAAAGCATTGCACGCAAGGTAAACTCCTCATTAGCATATGCATCAAACACTGAAACGCCTTCATCCCACATCTTTCTCAAATCCTCAAAAAGAGGTGCAAGATATACATCTATGTCATTGCCAGGTTGTTTAGGATCCGAGATCAGAAGCGAAAGCATAATGTACTTACGCTTCATACCAAGGTGGCAAATTATAGATCACTAAAAGTACCGGGCAAGTACTATGTTGAGAACTAAGATTGCCGAATGGGTTCATTCCATCCGTACACAGTCCGAGCCTTAAATTACGAATCTCATCCCCAAAAGTCTTATGCAACCTATCAATACTCTTCCACTCCGGAGAATCAAATGGATGTGTGAGCGAGTGACCTTTCTTCACCCTATCTGCATGCCACCTCAAATTTAACGCATCTTTCTTTATAGAAAACAAGCGCTTGAATCTATGTATTATTGGAAAATACCACAATACCTTAGCCGGAGGCCCTTTAGCATCCCGAGCCCCTTTACGCTTGTAGCGCGATAACTCACACCTAGGACACTCTTCTAAGTTCTCGTTTTCATTCCGATACAACACACAATTATTCGAACACGCATGAATCTTCTGGTACTCTAAGCCGAAAGGACACATGAGCTTTTTGGCATAATATGTCGACTTTAGAAGTTCATTTCCCTCAGGAAGCATCTCACCTAACGCTTCTAATAACATTGTGAAACTAGCGTCACTCCAATCGAACTTTGACTTAATGTTGAAAATTGTCAACACTGCTGTTAGTTTGGTGAACTTTGTACATCCAGGGTACAAAGGCTTTTGAGAAGCCTCTGTCAACAAGTCAAAAACACGAGGACGTTTTCCTAACTCATCCTCGACTCCCTCCATCATCTCATCAACACGATCCACATCCTCATCGACATTCTCTTCATCTGTCTCATACCCATCAACATTATCTACTACATCTGAAACAAGTACACCTTCTACATATGACCAGCGTAAGGGTAATACTGGGAACAGTATAGAGGAACAGCGTGCTGAACCTAAATCAACCCAAGTTAAGGAAGCTGATAAACAAAGAACGGAGGTACAGGTACTCAATAATATGAACGTACATGGCCCAGTATGGAGAAAAGCGTACACAGTTCTATATATAAAAGAGGAAGGATAAGGAACAGCTGGAGAAGGAACAGTTAGGTGTTCCTAAAACCTGACAGAAGAACTAGCGCATTCTATTTTAAGCCTTCTGTTAGAGCCGTTAGAACTTAGGCGCCTTTTTCTTGATTTTTAGCCGTTAAGAGGAGAAAGCCAAATCTATAAATAAGGCTCCCCTCCAGTTTGTAAGGAATTCAATAATTCAGATTTGATAATTCATATTCAGTTGTAATCATTCAGAAGACAAGTGTCTGTTTCTGTTTGTTCTTCATTTTCTGTTGGAGAGTTTGAGTGTGTTCAAGCCTTCACGGATTCATACTTCTCCAAAATCACGTTGATCTTTGTGAGAATTGTGAGGATTAAGGCCTTGTATTCCTTAGGGGAATCGGTGTCTTCTTCCAGGATAAGTAGTCCTTCAAGATTACTTAGAATTCGCCTTAAAACAACCCTTTGATCGAGAAAACCTTTAATTAAAGAAATCATAACAAATCTTCCGCTGTAAACTTGTTCCAACTTGGTATCAGAGCCATGTTCTGAGGAGGGACACAAGGAGATACGAGGTAATAGGTAACTTTGCGTTTTCTGAGAAGAAGATTAATCAGGAAATCAGGTATCGTTTGTATTTTGTTTCAATTGGAAATCACAGGTATAAATTCAATTCTTCCTTGTTATTAATTTCTGTGATTAAGATTTGTGGAGTTCAATTGAATCATCTTACACCATTTATTGTGGAAAAAGATTCCTGAAATCTGATTCTATTGTCATTGCATGCGTATGAATTTAGTGTTTGATAATCGAAATTTTTGAGTTTTCGCAAAATTGATTCATATAAGTCAGTTCTTGATTGTTTTAACGGTGTTCTTTGATAAGGAGTTAATCGCCTTCACTTACAAATTTGAAAACTTTGCGTTGTCTTTTAAAATTGTTGGTTTAAATAATCTGATTCTTGAAAACTGTTCGGTGAAATTAGGGTTTATACATCATTGCATTCGTTGTTGTTTTTGGAAATTGGTTGTTGGGAAAGTTTCTTGCAAGATTGTGGCTGGTGATTATTTGAATTGTGCTTTTGTTTTGGTTTCTGGAAAACTTGTGAAGATCTTCTTGCAGGTTCTGGTTGTTAGTTGTCTTACCATTATTTTGTTTGTGAGTGTCTTGGAAAATATGGACATGGATGAGAAACTAGAAACCCTTACCAATTTAGTCCAGCAACTAGCCTTGACTGTAGCCAATAATATGGGGAATCAAGGGGAAAGACCACAACAGCTTCTGCAAAATAATAGGAGCAGTGAGGACAAGACCTTGAAGATTGACTTACCTAGTTTTGATGGACAATCTCCAGACCCAGAGGTGTATCTAGATTGGGAAGCCAATATGGAAAGATATTTTGACTTCAAGGAAACCCCACTTGAACAGCAATTTAAGCTAGCTAAGATCAAACTGACCAAGCTTGCTGCAATATGGCTAGAAGGAGTGCAAAAGCAAAGAAGGAGGGAGGATAGAGAAAGAATCAATACATGGGAAAAATTAAGAAAGCACTTGAGAAGGAAGTATGTCCCACGCAATTATAGACAACAATTGTATATGAAATGGGGGACATTGAGGCAAGATAATAGAACTGTGTCAGATTATATTCAAGAATGGGAACGACTGTCTGTTGTTTGTGACACCAATGAAACTGAGGAGATGAAGGTTGGAAAATTCATAGGAGGACTAAGGGAAGATCTGAGGAAAAAGTTGGAGTTGATTCCAAAACTTACCTTTAGCTTGGCTTGTAGTAATGCTCTCACCTTAGAAAAATATTCTAAGAAGAAATCAAGCATGGGCAGCACCTACAATAGACCAGTGAGGAATTATAACCCAAAGAATATTACTACACCAACACCCACTGTGACTCAGACCAATGCACCAGATAGGATCCCACCAATGACCAATACCACTAAGGATAAAAATCCCAGGGACTTGAAGGGGATTGTTTGTTTTAAATGTCATGGACATGGTCACATTAAGAGTGAGTGCCCCAATGCTAGAGCCTTCACTGTGCAAGAATGGGCAGAGATTAAGGAAGTAGGTAGACCTAGGGCCATGATGGTTAGCAGAAATGGTAGGGAGGAGTTAGTTTGGCCTTCAACATCTGAGAAAGACCCTGATGGTACATACTGTGTAAATGATGAAGGAGTCTTAGAGACTTTTGAGGGAACTGAGGACAGTGAAGAAGAAGGGGACAGAGAGGAAGTGTATCCTGAACCGGATATGCAAAATTTGTTGATTAGAAGAAACTTTCATGCTACCCCAAAGACCAAACCAAATGATCAAAGAGAAAACATCTTCCAAACCAAATGCAAAATTAAGAACAAGGTGTGTGATCTGATCATAGATGAGGGGAGTGAAACTAACTGTGTCAGCAAGGATTTAGTTCAGACCTTAGGCTTAGAAACTAAACCACACCCACATCCCTATAAACTAAAATGGTTGGATAGCAAGGCAAGTGGTTTTGTTAAGAAGAGGTGTTTGATTCAGTTTGCTATAGGATCATTTGAGGACAAGGTGCTTTGTTATGTGTTAGACATGACTGCCTGTCATGTGCTCTTAGGTAGACCATGGCAGCATGACCGAAGGACTTTACATGATGGCTATACTAATGTTTATACCTTGAGACATGAGGGAAAAATTAAGGACCTTATGCCCTTGCCACCCCACAGGACTGTACCTCCACAGCAACCAATAGGCAGTGGCTTCGCCTTAGCTTCACAGAAGACAGTAGGCACTTCACTTCCACAGAGACCTGTAGGTAATGTGTCGTTGATAAATAGAAAGGTGAGTATTAAGGAGGTCAGGAGAGAAGGACTAGCATTTCTTTTGTTCAGCAAGGAAGTAACACAAGAAAGTAGTCAACCAGACCCCAGGATCACTAACTTGTTGGACCAATTTGCTGATGTTTTTCCTATAGAATTACCAGTAGGGTTACCTCCATTAAGGGGTATTGAGCATCAAATAGATCTTATGCCAGGAGCAGCACTACCCAATAAGCTTGCATATAAAACTAGCCCTGAGGAGACCAAGGAGTTGCAAAGACAAATACAGGAGCTTATGGACAGAGGGTATGTTAGAGAAAGCATGAGTCCATGTGCTGTTCCCACCTTACTTGTTCCTAAAAAGGATGGAACATGGCGAATGTGTGTTGATAGCAGGAGCATGAACAACATTACTGTTAAATATAGGTTTCCCATACCCCGAATAGATGATATGTTGGATGAATTGTCAGGATCTCAATGGTTTAGTAAGATAAACTTGAGAAGTGGGTATCATCAAATCAGGATGAGAGAAGGCGACGAATGGAAGACCGCATTTAAAACCAAATATGGCTTGTATGAGTGGATGGTTATGCCATTTGGGCTAACTGGAGCCCCAAGTACCTTCATGAGATTAATGAATGAGGTCCTAAGACCATTTTTAGGAAGGTTTATAGTGGTGTATCTTGATGACATACTAGTATACAGTAGGAGTGTAGAGGAACACCTTGACCATTTGGAACAGTTGTTCAAGACCCTTAGGAAACAGAGACTATTTGGGAAACTAGAGAAGTGTTCCTTCTTATTAACTGAGGTTTATTTCTTGGGATTTATAGTAGGGAGACAGGGAGTGCAGGTAGACCCTACAAAGATAGAAGCCATTAAGACTTGGCTAGTACCCACTAGTATCACTCAGGTAAGGTCTTTTCATGGCCTAGCCTCTTTTTACAGGAGATTCATTAAGAATTTTAGCACCATTATGACACCAATCACAGACTGCACTAAGGGGAACACTTTCAAATGGACCACAAAAGCACAATTAGCTTTTGAGAATATTAAGGAAGCCATGTGTAACCCTCCTATTTTGAGACTACCTGATTTCAGTAAACCATTTGAGGTAGAATGCGATGCCAGCAACACAGGAATAGAAGCTGTCTTAATCCAAGAAGGTAGACCTGTAGCATACTTTAGTGAAAAGCTAAATAAAAGTAGGATAAATTACTCAGCCTATGATAAGGAATTCTATGCCATGGTTAGAGCTCTAGAGCACTGGTCCCATTACCTTAAGGGACAGCCCTTTGTCCTGCATTCAGACCATGAGTCCCTTAAACATATCAGTGGGCAAAACAAACTTAGTGCCAAACATGCTAGGTGGGTTGAGTTTATGCAAAGCTTTAACTTTGTTGCTAAGTATAAGACTGGGAAAACTAACACTGTGGCAGATGCTCTAAGTAGGAGAGCACACTTATTAGCTATCTTGGATGCCAAGGTATTAGGTTTTGAAATAATTAAGGAACAGTACCAAACTGATCCAGACTTCAGTACCCTTTACCAACAGTGCAGCCAACAACCACAGGGCTCATTTAGTATCCAGCAGGGATTTCTCTTCAAAGGGAACAGGCTATGTATTCCTCGAACATCTTTAAGAATAGCCTTAGTAAGAAAGATACATGAGGGAAGCTTAGCAGGACACTTTGGTACACAGAAAACCTTGGACATGTTAGCCAAGCACTTTTATTGGCCAAAAATGTTGGGCACAGTAAGCAAGATCATTTTAAGATGTGAGCCTTGTATCAAGGCAAAAATAACATTCCATAAAGGAGAATACAAACCCCTACCAATTGCACAAAGACCAAGGGAACATGTAAGTATGGACTTTATAATTGCCCTACCTAGAACACAGAGGGGCAAAGATGCAGTCATGGTTGTGGTAGATAGATTCTCTAAAATGAGCCATTTCATAGCATGTAATAAGGTGAATGATGCTAACCAAATAGCCAAGCTTTACTTTGCAGAAATTGTACGGCTGCATGGGGTCCCTAGAACGATAGTATCAGACAGGGATAGCAAATTTTTAAGCTCTTTCTGGAGCACCCTGTGGAGACTGCTCAACACCAAGCTTTTGTACAGCACCTCTCATCACCCACAAACTGATGGGCAAACAGAGGTGACCAACAAAACATTAGGGTCAATCCTTAGGACTTTGGTAAAGAAAAATCTAAGAGATTGGGACCTTAAGCTGTGTCATGCAGAGTTCGCCTATAATATGAGTCCAAGCTGGGCAACTAAGATATCACCTTTTGAATGCGTATATGGAATGAATCCTATAATACCTATCTCACTAATTGATCTTCCTTCACATTACAGACCACATGGGGATGCTAAGCAGCATGCTGAGGACATGATAACCATCCATAAGCAAACCAAGAAAAATATTGAGGAAGCTACTGCTAAGTACCAGCAAAAAGTTAATACAAGCACTTCAGCTTCACAAAAGTTCCAGGTTGGAGACTGGGTATGGATTCACCTGAGGAAGGAACGATTTCCAAGGCAGAGGAAAAACAAATTAATGCCAAGAGTTGATGGACCATTCCAAATTACTGACAAATATGGGGATAATGCGTTTAAAGTAGACCTGCCTGATCGATATGGAGTCTCCCCCATATTCAACATAGGGGATTTACAGCCATACTATGATAACTCTGAATTGGGGACAATTCGAGCTGAAGAAGGAGAGAATGAAACAAGTACACCTTCTACATATGACCAGCGTAAGGGTAATACTGGGAACAGTATAGAGGAACAGCGTGCTGAACCTAAATCAACCCAAGTTAAGGAAGCTGATAAACAAAGAACGGAGGTACAGGTACTCAATAATATGAACGTACATGGCCCAGCATGGAGAAAAGCGTACACAGTTCTATATATAAAAGAGGAAGGATAAGGAACAGCTGGAGAAGGAACAGTTAGGTGTTCCTAAAACCTGACAGAAGAACTAGCGCATTCTATTTTAAGCCTTCTGTTAGAGCCATTAGAACTTAGGCTTCCCTCCAGTTTGTAAGGAATTCAATAATTCAGATTTGATAATTCATATTCAGTTGTAATCATTCAAAAGACAAGTGCCTGTTTCTGTTTGTTCTTCATTTTCTGTTGGAGAGTTTGAGTGTGTTCAAGCCTTCACGGATTCATACTTCTCCAAGATCATGTTGATCTTTGTGAGAATTGTGAGGATTAAGGCCTTGTATTCCTTAGGGGAATCGGTGTCTTCTTCCAGGATAAGTAGTCCTTCAAGATTACTTAGAATTCGCCTTAAAACAACCCTTTGATCGAGAAAACCTTTAATCAAAGAAATCATAACAAATCTT
Organism: Amaranthus tricolor; assembly: GCF_026212465.1. Classification (NCBI taxonomy): domain Eukaryota; kingdom Viridiplantae; phylum Streptophyta; class Magnoliopsida; order Caryophyllales; family Amaranthaceae; genus Amaranthus; species Amaranthus tricolor. The sequence continues at coordinate 10,401,622 of NC_080053.1, forward strand.
CCGCAGTAAACTTGTTCCAACATCCTCATTGACATCGGCCACATTATTGACGTCCTCAACAACACTTTTGTCTTTGTAAACTCCCTCCTCACCATGCCAAACCCAAACATGATATTGAGGCTTAAACCCACGTCGAAGTATGTGCTCCCTAAGGATATCAACACTATCTACCTTTGATACATTGCCACAACTGACACATGGGCAATAAAAACCAACTCCCCCCGTCCAAACTTGATGTTCAACCGCAATACTACAAAATTCTAATACGCCATCAATAAATTCCGACGATTCAATGCTTCTATACATCTAAGAACGATCTTTTGTCATCCTAATTAGTGTGATTAATTGATTCAAAACAAAATTAATACAACACTTTTAAACATATATACTTATTTATAACAAACATATTTAACCCTAAAAATATATACTTTGAATAATTAACATTGTATAACCTTAGAAATATAACATTCAAAATATAAGTAATAAAATTAAATCATTTAACCTTAGAAATATAAGTATTCTAATTCTAATAATTAAAGACAAGTATAACAACAAACCACCTTTTTAACAAAATATGCAAATAATTAACAAACCACACACAAACCACATTCACAAATAATTATTAAATATGCAAACAATTAATTAACAAACCACATTTTTAACTAAATTACTAAATTACAAGTGAAACAATAAAAATATAAACTTGCAAATTTACAAAACAAATAGAAATTACCTTGATTTCGTGGGTTATGTAACAATCTACAAAGAAAAAAAAAATTAATTAGCACTAATTTTCATAATTCGTATGCAGTAGAAGAATAATTCGTATGCAAAGCACATTAAAAAGAGAAATATAATAATAATTCGTATGCAGTAGATTTTTAAAGCAGTATTAGATGAACAAGACCTTTAAGTTTTGAAGATTTTTCATATGCAGTAGATTAACAAACCACATTTTAAAGGTTTTTCGTTTGTATTGAAATTAAAAAGAGAAATAATACCTTAATTCGTGAGTTTTGAAGATGAACAAGACCAAATGCCTTTGGTTTCAAACGGTTTTGAAGAATGATGATGAACAAGAACACAGTAGAAGAACAGCAGCAAGGATTTCTGGCTTTGTGAAAATGAAGATGAACACAAGATACGAACACAAATCTTGATGCTTAATCTTATACGTTTGTGAAGATGAAGAAGAGGAACAAAGCAAATGAAGATGAATATGAAGCGTTTTTTCAATGAGGAACAAAGCAAAGTACTGTAATACGTATTTGAGAAGGGTTTTGTGAAAAAAGAAACTGGCAGGTTTTTAAGAAAATTTGTCCAACGGTCATTTGCTGCGGTTTAAACAAAACCGGAGCAATTAGAAAATTTGTGAAGGGTTATTTGCTGCGGTTCAAGCAAAACCGGAGCAATTAATATTTTTTTGAAGAGTTATTTGCTGTGGTTCAAGCAAAACCAGAGCAATTAATATATTTTTGAAGAGTTATTTGCTGCGATTCAAACAAAACTGGAGCAATTAATGTATTGTGAAGGGTTATTTGCTGCGGTCAAATGGAAAACCGCAGCAATTAATGTTTTTTTTCTGATCCATTTTCCTATTTATTGCTGCGAATTCACAAAAACCGCAGCAAATGCATTTTTTTCCACTAGTGATACCAAGTCAATGGTAAAAGTCAAGGAAATCATTTTCTATCTCAACTAAGTTTTCTTATAAAATTGGTTACTCTATGCATATAATGTACTACATGCAACAAAAGGCAGCTTACTATAAATTTAGGAGTGTAATCAGAGTAAAAGTATAATGACAAAAGAGCAGCACATCCTGGTTTCACACAAAACACATCCTGCGCCATTGAACCAAGGTGGTACTGGTAAATCCTTAAGGCTAGTGCAAAGCGAATCAGAAATTAACAAAACTCTTCGCTAACAATCAGATTCTTTGATTGTGTAACTTCAATTGAAAAATAGTCCTTATTGTCAAAATGTTACAATCTAAACCATGAAATATAAACAAAACGCCAAAAAAACCAGAAGCAATCTTATTTAAATGGCAATTTTGCAACAAATCACAAAGAAAAATCAAGATCATAATACAACTGTAGCAAAAAAACAATCAGCATACCTTAATCGAATAGGAGACAAAGATTATGGAAAGTATTTGTAGTAGTGAAATACTTCATAAGCTCTAAACATCTTTAAATCCAAACGAAAATAAAAAATGAAATTTTAGTGTTGATGTTCCGAAATTTTTAAGAAAATGATCGAAAATAAAAGATAACTTGAGAGATTTAGCTTTTCATGAAGGTTGAGAGCAATATTGAGCTAGTGCAAAGCAAATCATCAATTAATGACATTCTTTGGTAACAATCAGATTCTCTAATTGTGTAACTTCAATTAAAAAACTAATCCTTATTGTCAAAATGCTAATATCTAAACCCTAAAATATAACCAAAACACCAAAAAAAACAGAAGAATGATAGGACAAAAATGGTGAATACCATTACTAACAAACAGGATTGATTATGTTGAATTAAAAGAACAAACAAGAAAAACAAACTACAGAATACCTGATTCCATAGCATGATAAATAATCTTGAAGATTAGATCGTTTAGATTTTCTAAATTAACACGTATTCCCTAAAGTGACGACCCTTAACGTTATCACTCTTAATTCTCTCTGATAATGGGATGGCAGGAGAAAAGGAATATATATAACCCAGGGACCATAACTTCATTATATATAATAACTTGTGACTGGTATTCGGCCCATCATAGAACCCAGTCATAAAACGAGTCTCTACACATTTAAGGCCCAAAACCTATTGATACATTTAAGTCTAAACCCTTTAACTATAATTAGATCACTTTAATCAGGGCATAAAGACAGTTTTAATCAATTATAATGACATATAAATATTTACATAGAAGCCCAACATTGGACTTTGGTCCAACAATCTCCCACTTGGGCTATATGTAAAAATTGTACAAACTTGTATCATTATAAAACCAAATTTGAGCTCAACCATACTATAAAAAAACTATAATGTATCAAAAACCAATCTCGTCCATCAATTATGTTAGCATAGACCAAAGCTGTCTTAGTTACATTTGTCGTAACTAGACCTCAATGATCATAATACCAACACAAAAGAATGATACAGATCATGAAGTGGATAGCATGGAAATAACATGCAACGTGATCTTAACATGTCCATATCCAACTGGTCCACTTTAATAGTGAGATCAAACTATTAAAACATGACCATGGTACAAAACCAATTTTATCATAACTTTATTTCTGCAGAAAACTTTATAACTAAAATGTCAACACATGTTCAATAAATTGAATTTACAAACTCCCACTAAAACTGAACATCTTACATAGATGAAGCAACACCCATATAACTTAAGTGGTCTTTGAATAGAATCCACTACACTCAATCCCGTGACAAAATTTTGCATCCAGATCCCATGATTCGATGCCTCATAGCATGCAATGAATTCTGCTGCCATAGTAGAAGATGTCGTAATGGATTGTTTAACACTCTTCCATGAGACAGCACCTCCAGCAAACATATAAATGTAACCAGAAGTGGATTTCATTGTATCAATGCATCCAGCAAAATCGGAGTCAGCATACCCAATGATCTCAAGATTATCTGACCTACTATACGTGAGCATGTATTTCATTGTCCTCTGTAAATACCGTAAGACCCTTTTGACTGCTCTCCAATGTTCTAACCCTGGATTGCTTAAATAACGTCCCAACATCCCTGTTATGTATGCAATATCTGGACGAGTGCAAACTTGAGCATACATTAAACTCCCTACTGCTGAAGCATAAGGAATAGTTTCCATTTCTTTTTTCTCAAATTCATTCTTGGGGCACTGATCAAGACTAAATTTGTCTCCCTTAGCCACAAGGGTATCTCCGGGTTTGCAGTTTTGCATGCCATACCTTTTTAACACATTTTCGATATAACTCTCTTGTGATAACCCAAGAATACCTCGAGAACGATCTCGATGTATTTTAATACCTAATACAAAAGAGGCGTCACCAAGATCTTTCATCTCAAAATTCTTTGATAAAAAATTCTTAGTCTCACGAAAAAAGCTTATATCGTTGCTAGTAAGCAATATGTCATCAACATACAAAACCAGAAAAATGTATTTCCTTCCATTAAACTTGTGGTAAATGCATTCATCAAGCATATTCATCTCGAAACCAAATGAGAGAATCACTTGATGAAACTTCAAGTACCATTGATGAGACGACTACTTGAGTCCATAGATGGATTTCTTAAGTTCACAAACCATCTTCTTTGGGTCACCACCGCAAAGTTTTCAGGTTGTTTCATATAAATTGTCTCATCAATATTACCATTGAGAAACGCTGTCTTTACATCCATCTGATGTAACTTAAGATCAAAATGTGCTACTAATGCCATTATTATCCTCAAGGAATCTTTCGAGGAAACCGAAGAGAAATTCTCTTTGTAATCAATGTCTTCTTTTTTTGTAAAACCTTGCACTACCAAACGAGCTTTGAATCTCTCCACATTGCCATTTGAATCCTTTTTGGTTTTTAATATCCATTTATTACCAATAGGTTTTATACCTTCTAGCAATGCGACAAGATCCCAAACATCATTGTCCTTCATGGATTGCATTTCCTCGTTCATGGCTTCAAGAAATTGTTGAGAATTTGCACTTTCCATAATTTGATGAAAGTTGACTGGGTCATCTTCCATTACAATGTGTTCAAACTCGTCTTTTTCGACATCTATCCAGTCTGGAGAGGTAGAACTTTCATGTTCTTGAAGATATGCAATGTAATCATATGGCAATGCACTTCTTCTCTCTCTTGTGGACCTTCTTAATGGCACAACTTCTTGAGGAGCGAGAGTTTGTTCCTTGGGAGGTTCTCCATCAACATTGTTTTAAACTGCGTCATAAGTAATGTTCGATGTGGGAAATGATTCAATACCAATGACATCTGGAGGAATAATAATATTCTCTTCTGCAAAAATAATGTTTCTAACTGTATCTCCCTCCACAAAATCGACATCCTCAAGAAACCTAGCATCAATCGTCTCAAAAAAAGATTTAGCTTTAGGATCATAAAACTTAAACCCCCTTGACCTTTCAGAGTATCCAACAAAATAACAACTAACAGTTCTGGAATCCAATTTCTTTTCATTAGGCTTATAAGGCCGTGCCTCAGTTGGACATCCCTAAAAATGAAAATGATTTAGACTCGACTTTTTGCCAGTCCACAGTTCATATGGGGTCTTATTATTAGTCGCTTTTGTTGGTACTCTATTAAGAATATAAGCTGCAGTCTTAAGTGCTTCTCCCCAGAGTGACTCTGGTAAAGTAGAATGACTAATCATGCTCCTTACCATTTCCTTAAGAGTCCTATTTCGTCTCTCGACAACACCATTCATAGTTGGAGTACCAGGCATGGTGTATTGAGAAACAATACCACACTGTTCCAGGAATTTAGCAAAAGGCCCTGGACGTTGTTCACCTGAACCGTCATAACGACCATAGTATTCACCCCCACGATCAGATCTGACGGCCTTAATCCTTTTGTTAAGTTGATTTTCAACTTCAGCCTTATAATTTTTGAACACATCTAGTGATTGAGCCTTTTCATGAATGAGATATATATATAGCCAAATCTGGAATAATTGTCAATGAACGAAATAAAATATAGTTGTCCATTCCAAGAAAGACTTGGGAATGGACCACAAGTATCTGTGTGAATAAGTTCTAAGACATCTAAATACCTGTTGGCATCATATCTCCTTTGATTGGTTTGTTTTCCTTTAATACATTCAACACACACATCCATGTTCGTGAAAATTAAAGGTCCTAAAATGCCATCAGACACAAGCCTTTCCATTCTTCTTTTAGAGATATGGCCTAATCTCTTGTGCCACAATGACGCTGAATTTTCATTAGTTGCCTTTCTTTTTATCCCTTGCGAAGATAATTGTAAGGATTCATTATATGAAGTAATAGAGTCAATTGTATATAGATTATCATTTAACAATAAAGAACCAGAACCAAGCAACTTTGAATCATGAAACAAACTAAAAATTCCATTTCCAAACGAACAAGAAAAACCAAATTTGTCCAAAGCAGAAACTGAAATTAAATTTCCAGTCTTTAACAATAATCTAAACTTTCCAATTGCTTGTACTTCAACTATCTTGTCGTCTCCCACATAGATGTATCTTTCACCATCAGTTGGTTTTTAGCAACTCAGGCAACCCTGCAAAGACACACTGATGTGAGTGGTTGCACCAGAATCTATCCACCATGTGTGTCTAGGTACAGAAACCAAATTAACCTGAGAACAAACCAGACTAAGTAGCATACCTTTCTTAGCACGCCAAGCGTGATAATTTTTGTATTACTTCTTCCCGTGATTAGGATTTCCACAAAAGAAACAACCCTTATTTGTCAACATCGGTTGATTTGTCGTTTTGTTGTTTCTTTTGAGAATTCTTATCTGCAGCTTCTTTTTTCGTGGTTTTTTCCTTTTAGATTTCGAGGTAAAGGCAAGATAAGCACTTTCAGTCTTTTCTAGCTTTAACCTTCCTCTTCCTCTACACAGGGAGAGATGAGCTGATTCAGAGACCAGGTCTCTTTCTGACAATTATAGCTCACCTTAACTGATTAAAACTTGCAGGAAGAGATATCAAAACCAAGTACACTATTAGATCCTCTGAAATTTCTAAGTTCAGTGTTTATGCATCTCAACCTTGCATTAAGGGTTGACTCTCCCGCACGAGTTTCTGATTTGAGTACCTCTAATCAAAAGAGGGAATTTGAAAGGTGGGAGAGATCAAATCGCATGTGTATGATGATTATCAAAAGGGTCATTTCTGAAGCATTCAGGGGTACAATGTCTGAGGACATAACTACAGCTAGAGCTTTCCTTATAGATATTGAAAAGAGGTTTGTCAAAAATGAAAAGGATGAAATAAGTCCAATTTTGACGAATTTAATTTCATTGAGATATAAAGGTAATGGTAATATCAGGGAGTACATAATGAAAATGTCTTTAGTTTTGAAGCTAGATGTCATTTCCATTATGTACTCCCTGATATTACCATTACCTTTATATCTCATTGAAATTAAGTTTGTCAAAATTGTACCAATTTCAGCCTTTTCATTTTTGACAAACCTCTTTTCAATATCCGTATGGAAAGCTTTAGCTGTAGTTATGTCATCAGACATTGTACCCCTGAATGCTTCAGGAATGGCCCTTTTGATAATCATCATACACATGCAATTTGATCTCTCCAATCTTTCAAACTCCCTCTTTTGATCAGAGGTACTCAAATCAGTAACTGGTGCAGGAGAGTCAACCCTTAACGCAAGGTCGAGATCCATAACTCCTAGAACAATCGAAAGATTTTCTTTCCATTCTTTAAAATTTGAGCCATTCAACATAGGAATTGAATTGATGTTCGAAGTAGCAGAATTAGACATAGCTGACATAGAACAAGAAAAAATAAACATAATAAGCTCACATACTTTAATTCTTAAATCAATAATAATAAGTTTAATTTAGTAACATCCCATTACAAGACGTCAATTTTTCATTAATATTCTATATTTGGATGAAAATACTAACTTCTTAGTGACATCATGTTTCATTAATTAAACACTGACAATAAATAACATGCCAACTATAAAACCTTCCTTTGGGACGATTAAATAATCATATGTAATCCTTATAATTATCACATGTTTATCACAACCCGAAAAATTCATACAAGTATAATATTAGTGACCTTCTTTTGAGCCGATGGATAATAATATAATTTATATGAATCATTCTTTTTTACTGTTAATAATTTAATTTTTCACAAAAGAGGTCACTTTGGCGACTTATTATGTCAGTCAAATTACCTCCGGTATATATAAAACCATACTATAATTAAACTTAAATTATTCCAAATATCCTATTTTACTATAACATTAAAATTATTGTAATATGAGAGCGATTAATAATTCATAATACAAAAAAAAAACGTGTTTCTCATAACTTAAAATAAATACATTTTCGAAAATATCTCCATTAATAGAGGGGATAATTAAACCATAAACCAAAATAATAATAATATTATTATCTAATTCTAAAACCTAAAATAAAGAAATTCTCTCGATCTTGATATTAAATAAAACTGATTTTCCTAAAAATTAGGAAACTAATTAAAAGCAATACTCATGCAATAACCGACCAAGAAAAATTGAAATTGATCCACAAAACTAATGCCAAGAAATAGCAAAAAAAAAATTAACTGATTCCAAAAAAAATACCAAACTTCAGAAATCTGATTCCAACAATATGATAATATCAGATTGTGTATATGATGGCGGCGGAAAAAAAAGGGGTGTGTTACTAAACATCGCCACCCTTATCATTTTATCGCCACACCCCTTCAAATGAAATTAAGAATTTGTCCCTGATTTTTAAAAAATTACAATTTTGCCACTCCCTACAAATTTCTTATTTATAATAATAATAATAATAATAATAATAATAATAATAACAACAACAATAATAATAATGATTAACTTTTTTATATTCTTCAAAAGAATATAAATAAAATTAATAATAATAAAAGTAATAATAATAAAAATAATAATAATAATAATAA
>NC_080053.1:10417802-10419701 GCF_026212465.1 Amaranthus tricolor
ATATATATATATATATATATATATATATATATATATATATATATATATATATATATATATATATATATATATATATATATACATATATATATATATATATATATATATATATATATATATATATACATATATATATACATATATATATATATATATATATATATATATATATATATACATATATATATATATATACATATATATATATATATATGTTATACATATATATATATATATATATATATATATATATATATATATATATATATATATATATATATATATATATATATATATATATATATACATATATATATATATATATATATGTATATATATATATATATATATATATATATATATATATACATAATATCTACTAATACCTTACACAAATATTCAGTTCAAACGCGGCGATTTAACTTGTCCTTCATTTCATCGATCGATAACTTGATGCATGTCAAGGAACGCAATTCAACACTGTAGTTACACAAAACACATAACGTAAGAAATTTATTATGCATACCAAACTTAATATTACAACAAAAAAATATGCCTTAAACTTTAAAATTCATACTTATACAACCTAATAATACAATTAGCAACCAAATACAACACAGTTTCAATACGCGTTAAACTTTAAAATTATAACATGCACAATAATATAATTCTTACTTATATCAAATATCCATCAACTAGTAAAGTTACCAACATTCCAAATGAGTTATACACAACAATCCAAGTTATAAACAATAATCTAAGTTATACACTACATTTAAAATTATACAATGCCTTAAACGCTAAAATTCATACTTTTACTTCTTCATACTTATATGCACAAAAAAAAAACTTATATACACAACAATCCAAGTTATAAACTTATACTTTAAAATTCATACTTTTAATATAAAAATACAAAACTTATATAACATTCCAAGTTATAAACTTATACTTGCATAACTTATACACAATGACATTTTTTAGTTATAAACGTATATACTTACAATCGTACTTATACATAACATTCCAAATTATACACAACATTCAAGTTATAAACTTATACTTTGAAATTCATATTTACAATAATAATAATAATAATAATAATAATAATAATAATAATATTAATATTAATATTAATAACAACAATAATAATATTATTAACTTTTTTATATTCAAATTAAGACTTTTAGTTTCCCATATGGTGAATTGATTACAATTAATTAATTTAAATTTACAATGCTTAAAAAAGCTCAATTAGTAAATTGATTGTTGGAATTCTCTTTGAAACTCAAGCTTTCCTTATTATACATCAACATAATCCAATTTTCAACAATTAGTGGTGAAAAATCAAAGCAAAAAGAAACAAAAGAAAATGGAAGATCAAGAGAATGAAACGGTAATTTTAAAGCTTTTAATTGATTTTTTTTATTATTATAATCATTAATATTATTATTATTATTATTATTATTATTATTATTATTATTATTATTATTATTATTATTATTATTACTATTATTATTATTATTATTATTATTATTATTATTATTATTATTATTATTATTATTATTGTTATTATTATTATTATATTATTATTATTATTATTATTATTATTATTATTATTATTATTATTATTACTATTATTATTATTATTATTATTATTATTATTATTATTATTATTATTATTATTATTATTATTACAAATTTTCCAAAAAGAAAAAAAAAGTGAATCGCCCAAAATTAGGCGATTGGACCACAATTCAATCGCCTCTTTTTGGGCGATTGAACCGGGGTCCAATCGCCCGGTTCTAGGCGGTTCAATTTTTTTTTTATAATAATAATTATTAATTTTAATTTTATTATTGTTGTTGTTATTATTATTATTATTATTATTATTATTCT
>NC_080053.1:10424801-10447301 GCF_026212465.1 Amaranthus tricolor
TAAACTTATACTTTAAAATTCATACTTTTAATATAAAAAAACAAAACTTATATAACATTCCAAGTTATAAACTTATACTTACATAACTTATACACAATGACATTTTAAGTTATAAACGTATACTTACAATCGTACTTATACACAACATTCCAAATTATACACAACATTCAAGTTATAAACTTATACTTTGAAATTCATATTTACAATACACAAAAACAAATCTATATACACAACATTTTAAGTTATAAACTTATATTTGGATAACTTATAAACAATAACATTTTACACAACATTTCAAGTTAAACACAACAATCCAAGTTATAAACTTATACGTTAAAATTCATACTTAAATTACACAAAATAAACTTTTACACAACATTTCAAGTTATACCCAACATTCAAGTTTAAACTTATACTTTAAAATTCATACTTATACACAAAAACAAACTCATACACAACATATGTTCAAAGGTTGAAGCTTGAATAAACTCTAAAACACTATGAAGCTTGAAAAACTAAAAGGTTGAAGAAATTATACCTTAGATTGTTTAAAAAGCCCTCACATATTGTATGCTTGTAAGAATAGCTTCACATACCAATCTCCAAACGCCAATTTGTCAAAACTTAAGTGAGATTCACATAACTTGCATCAAAAAACAAAGACAACAATATGTACCTTGAAAAGTTAAGAACATCTACAATTTTTGTGGGTTTTGAAGAAGAAATTATACCTTAAAAAAATGAAGCCCTAAAACAATTGCGTGGGTTTTGAAGAAGAAGAACAACAACAAAAATTTTCGTGGGTTTTGAAGAAGTTAAAGGTTGAAGAAGAAAAGAGGAAGAACAACAATTTTCATGGGTTGAAGAAGGATGAAGAAGATAAGGAGAAATGAGCAAATTATGTTAAAGTAAGGTGGGTTTTGAAAACAAATAATATATTTTCGTGGGTTTTGAATCTGCTGTATGAATGAAGGTGGGATTTTATAAAAAAAAATAGGGTATATGTTGCGGTTCTCAAGGAACCGCAACATATAATATCTTAAGAACCGCAACATATAACGTGTTATATGCTACGGTTCTTAGAGGAATCGCAGCATATACCCTGTTTTTTTTTTTGCCTAATTTTTCTACTACTTTTATGCGGTGTTTTAATAAAACCGCAGTATATGTTGCGCAGCATATAAGGTTTTTTCCACTAGTGATTTCATATTCATTATTCGATTTTTAGGGTTTGTGAACCAAAAATCGAAAGATCCATCAACAACGTTAACAAATGAAGAATCAGAAAGATCCATAAACAATGAACAAGAATCCTCAAATTCATCTTTACAATTGGCTTAATTAGAACGTAATTTTTTATGGAATCTGAAATTTTATGGTTTATGAACCCAAAATCGAAATTTTTTGTAAATTGGGTATTTTTCAGAAATAAATTAATAGACTTTGTTATATGTTCTTATTGATTACTGATGAGTTATGAAATTTGTTTGATGCTTTGGTTTAAATGAAATCTGTTACTTTGCTCTTCAATTTTACTATAAGTATATATCAGTATGTTACATTGTTTATGAATCTGAATTTTTAGGGTTTATGAACCAAACATTCTCATATTCTGTGTTCTTTTTTGTTTAAAAATTTTGGTTGAATGATACTGAAACAGCCCAAACCAGCGTAAACAATATAATAATATTGTCTACAAAGCACAGCAGAAGACTTGTAGAAGTCTGGGCTGAATCCGACCTGTGGCTCGATAGCCACAGCAACCAATATCAGAGCATTTAAAAATTTACAAAACTGTAATACAATTACTTACAACCTAGTTATAAACTAAGTTAATACATTATAAAATATCTATTTTTTTTATTTTAAAAGACATGATTTGTCAAAATATCATTATAAGTTAATCTTCCGGAAACGATGTCCTCGCTATCGCAACACATGACACATAAATGAGCAGCACATCCATCCGCACTAAAAATGGCAACCTGAAAGTGGATCTACCCCCTGTAAGAGATAGACCCTATAAAAAAAACTGTCAACAATTGCATTGTTGAGTAATCCAACAAACTACTACATTTGTATACAAGTCATTAACAAACATCTCCAATCAAATTCCTTGTTTACTTGGTAACCATTTATAAACATTATTTTATCCAAATCAAAACTCTTTTAAAAGACCGTTTGGTATCGACATAAATACGGCTATGAACCTTTAGTTCATAACGAATCAAAACACGGCTATAACTTTACAAGTTAATAGCATAAATCAAAACTCTTTTAAAAGACCGTTTGGTATCGACATAAATACGGCTATGAACCTTTAGTTCATAACGAATCAAAACACAGCTATAACTTTACAAGTTAATAGTGTAAATCAAAACTCTTTTAAAAGATCGTTTGGTATCAACATAACTACGGCTATGAACCTTTAGTTCGTAACGAATCAAAACACGGCTATTACTTTACAAGTTAATAGCGTAACAATACGGCAAATGACAAATATGATATCATTTGCGAAACAAACAAAATTTTTTATGTACTAAACGTATTTATTCAAAACTCATATTAAACCAATAATTTAACAGCACTTTAAAAAGTGGGAATATATGGACCGTCAGGAAGTAGGCTTAATCTAAATCCTGAGAACAAGGGTGATCGTCATCACCGAAAATACGGTTCTTGCAAGAACGAAACGGGACCGGGGGCTCGAGACCGATCCGAATAACCATTACCTATTATCAAGCTATAGGATTTCACAATAATCCGGATATAAATATCCGTTGCCAATTCCCAAAAACGGACATTTTTCAATGTCGAACATTTCAATATAAAACAAAACAATAATTCAATTGATTTTCTTTGAAATCAACAATCATACCTCATCTTCATAATACAATATTTCAAGACTCGTATTTTATAAGTTAGTAACATACAAAACATGCTTTTGTAATCTCTTTAAATAAATACAATATTTAAAAGCTCATATATAAAAACATATGAACATTCAAAACATAATTTAGTCAAGGACTAGGAGCAAGGTCAAACAAAGTCAAAATCCACAGATTCAAACACCAAAAATTATACGATTTTTCTCAAATATCAACAGTAGTAATACCACACCTTATAAAATATAACTTGAACTTTGAAATACTTGAATTAAATTTAAAAGATAGGATAGTAGTTTGCTTGTAGGTTACCTTTCTACGCCATGAATAACAATCAATAATTAAAATACCAATTAATTCATCATCAACCATCAACATGTAAAAGCTTGAGTTACTATCAATGGAGTTTACCCAATTTTAAATCCCAAATACCCAACTTATATCATATCCACCTAATACCAACTAATCAAATACCCAATCGATACTTATGTTCCCAAATTTGATACTAGGACCAATACCCATACTAATCAAATAAGAACCCATAACTCAACAATATCAATCAATAAAACTCAATCGGATGATAAATAATAACCCTAAACACTTGAGTACTCAATTTGAACCCCAACTTTAATTATGAACAAGCAAATCCAAAATGCTATTTTCGGATTTTCAGTACACCATGTTAATATTTTGGGCGTAACTCTTTCATACGAACTCATATTGGGGCGATTCAAGTGCCCACGCGACCGCGACTCGAAGTTCTACAAATCTCACGCAGAAACCAGAACCCAAAAACAATCAAAACTATCCCAAAATAGCGAAAACAGAAGGGTCAGTATTGATTTTCATGACAGCCTGCTGGTACGTCACTGTTTTGAACATAACTCTCTCATACGAACTCATCTTGGAGCGATTAGAGTGCTCACGTGATTGCGACTCAAAGCTCTACAAATCTCATGCAGACACCAAAACCCCAAAACGACTCTAACTATTTCAAAAACAGCAATACAAATTCGGACAGAACAAAACAGAACCTCATTGTCGATTTTTATGACAGTCTACTAGTATTTTGGACATAACTTCCTCATACGAACTCATCTCGGGGCGATTCAAGTGCCCACACGACCGCGACTCAAAGCTCTACAAATCTCAAGCAGACATAAGAACCCAAAAACAATCAGAACCATCCCCAAAATAGCCAAAACAGAAAGTTCAGTTTTGAAATCCACAATACCAAGTTTTATACTAGAAATCAAATAACCCAATAACCAATACTAATCAACACTAGCAAGAACCCAATTACTAATTAAACTCATATACTCTAATTAAACTCAAGTTGATGCTTAAATTTGAAACTAAAAAAAACCCAAATTAACCATGAATGCTAAACTACTACCAAACTCAACAATCATTGTTTATGCTTAAGAACTTAAAACTACTTTAAAACATTCAACTTATACTTAAATAAAATAGTTTGTGGATTACCTCAATCACTATTGAAGGACCTTTCAACTTTCAATCTTGAACTTCAATTCACTAATTTTTCCCAAATCAGAATCCCTAACTTGATTCTTCAATAAACCAAAAACAAAGAGGTAAGGAAGTGATGACTGAAGTGGCGGCAAAGGTGGTGCAGCAGCTCCGTTGACGGTGGAGGGAGGACAAGAACCGGCTGCTACTGAACCGTGAGGGAGAGGAAATGAGGCAGTGTTGAGAGTTTGAAGGAATAAAAGATGAGGATGAAGAAAGAAATGGGGAAGGGGTGTGTCGGTTTATTTGTGGTAAAATGGGTTTTTATTTTTAGCTTTGACCCATAAAATTCTATTAAAGTCGTCTCGTCGTAAGACAATCTTATATAAGACATGCTGTAAGGGTATAATAGACGATTTATGAAATAAGTAATATTTCGTAATTGGTATTATGAATAAGGATTGCATTTAGGAATTTATTTTTCAGTACTTTATTTAAATTTATTTTTATAAAGATAAGATAGTAATCAATTAATAAAATATAACCAAAATACACTTTTATCGAAGTACTCTTTATATAAATTTTATACATTAAATAAAATATACCTCTTTCTTGAAAATGTTAACAAATAAAATACTTGAGTCAATATTATCAAAATAATAATATTATTACTCGAATTAACTTACTTAATAACCCCAATCAGCTTAATAAACTTATAATTAAGCTTTATTAAATGTAATCTATTTCATTCTCCCCAACTTAAAATAATTTCGTCCCCGAAATTATACATCCACTTCTGATCATCCTTAGTCATAACGTATAACTCAAATTTCGTGAAATGAGAATCAAATAAACTTTAGTTACTCCCCAGCTTTGATTCAAGACATACTATATCCATAAATTTTCAATCACATAAGATGAATTACATATTGGTAACACAATTAACCTCAATTGAATTACTTCAAACCTTTAAATTTGAAACTTCAATCTATTACTTTACGTGATCGTTCACATGTACTTTAAATCAACCACCTTACGTCAAAATCTTTTATACCTTTGATTACATATTTTGTCATTCCAACCTTTTTATATCCTTAGTTTGAGATATTGAATCATCAACTTACTTGCTGTTTCCCAATTACAATTAAATTTCTAATTAAAAACTCTTATAACTCCCGAGATACTTTGAAATGAATACCTTAAGTCACTTATTGAATCTCATATTCATTAAAGATATCCACAATCATTTCTCTATCAACTTTTAATAACTCAAAACTCGACCATTGTCAACTTACTTCAAATTATAACATTTATAACCCTACTCTTCATTTAACGCTTAAAACTTCGAATTCCATAAGAAATTCATCCGAAATAACTTCAATAACCTTTAGATATTCAAATTCGTATTTTTTTTTCTAAACCATTATTCTATTATACTCACGTTTTACCATTAATAGTTCCATACAATCACAATTTTTTTTAACCTTTAATAACCAAACATTTCCTCACTTACAAAGTCAAACCTCTCACAATTTAAGTATTCTTTATACTTCAAATTGATCCCTTTTATCTTAATTCACATTTTACCATCAATAAAACCTTTATAGAGTCTCAAAGTTATCATTCATTCATTAGAAACCGTTGAAAGCTTTCTCAATCATAATTTTACATTATCCTCAACATGTATAGGCCATTCAATCAAACTTACTACAACATAACTTTAAGTTACTATTAATTGCATTAACCTTTGTTTCCTTTCGAAACTTCCCTTAATTAAAATTTCTTATCCAAGTATCATTAAAATTGAACATGTCACAAATACTTTTTCTACATTCTTTATTCCATTATAGATTTTCAATCTTAACACACAATTAACGCATAACTTTCAATATTCCCAAAATGTTTCTTTTAAACTCTTTGCATCGAATCATTCTTGCACAATATCATCGCAATTCTCGATAAGTTTGGTCCTCAACTCCTTTTTGCCAGTTATCCGAGTATATATAATATCTTTTGTAAAACAATTTCAAGAATACTTAACTCGAGTATATATATATATTTCAAGTAGAATGTTGAAAATTTGGTTGAAAATTAGTTCTTGATTGATGACTTGCATCTTTCAATGCCATAGTACCTTTATTTAAGAATATAGTGACTCTCATTGTATTAAAGAATTTTCTTCATAGCTTGTTATTTATGTTGTGTATTATTTGAATCTCATATTATCTTTCTTTTGTTACATAGTGACTAAAACTCTATGATTGATTACTGATGAGATACGAATATTTGGTTTATTTAGTTATTTGTAATTCAGTGCCAGAATGTTGAAAATTTTGGTTGAAAATTAGTTCTTGATTTATTACTTGCATCTTTCAATGCCATAGTACCTTTATTTAAGAATATAGTAACTCTCATTGTTTTAGAGAATTTTCATTGTATAGTAATTTTTATAAGCCTTTTAGCTCAATTTGGTCGAGCACTATGTGTTTGTGCTTACATTGCATAGGGGATGTAGGTTCAAATCCTACATAGGCTCCTACTTGTTAGGCTCAATTTATTTGTAACCATGTGTTAGCAAATGGTATCTATGTGTAGGCAAAGGTCATTATGAGTCTATGACATTTCAATAGATTTCTATGAATGCTAGCTATAGACTTATCCCAATTTTTATTATGAATGCTAGTTTGAGTCACAATTATGCCTGCTACTAGCTTGGATAATGTGTAATAAAATTTATGGTTTCATCATCATGCCTGCTATATTTATGGTTTCACCATTATGCCTGCTATAGTTATGTAAGAAGAGATGGTGAAGATGAAGAGATGGTTAAGATAAGGATGTTTGGTTGAAGTTGACTATTTAATAAAGTTACTATGATCATATCAAAAGTTACTATGCTTTTGCAATAGTTTTTACACTGTTGTACATACTATTTTCTTAAAAGAAAAAAGTTACTATGTTGTTAGTAAAGAATATTATAATTATATTTTCTGTCTTCTCATATATAATTTTGAAAAAACAAAAGTTAGATCAACATGTTTAATAATATCACCATTATTGGTCATATAGTTCTTACCAAATACAATTAATAGCTTATGTAGGATTTGAACCTACATCCTCCATACAAAAAAGATCATAGTGCTCTACTGATTGAGCTAATAGGCTTATAAATCATAAAGAGATCCCTATAAAGAAAAACAAAGTCATTAGGAAGATCTTTGAAGTCGGTCAAAAGGTTCTTCTATTCCAATCCGGCCTTCATTTATTTCCGGGAAAGCTGAGGTCCCGTTGGACAGGACCATTTCTAGTTGTTAAAGTGTTTCCACATGGAGCTGTGGAAATTCGAAGTGAAGAAAATTTTGAAATATGCAAGGGTAAAATTGAAGATATAGCTTTGAAATTTATCAACAAAGAAACTTTTGGGTCACAACAAACATCAACAAGAAACTTATTTGGAGGTAATGTTCAACTCATTGTGGTATAATCAATTTCCTACCTTGTTCTTTTTCCTCTTGTCAATTTTTATTTTGTTGATAATTGTTGTTATTTTTGTTGAGAATTGTTAGTAGTAGTGAGTAATATTGTGGTGAATGTTTTGATTCAATTAGAAATTGGTGTTTGTTGTGCTTAGAAAGGGAGTAGAAGTAAAATTTGTTGAAGGATTGAAAACAATGGCCCCTAAAAAAAGAAGAGATTGCTTCCACATTAAAACCAAATGTCCCTAGAATCAACTCCTTAGGACTCCTCAACCTTAATGACAATGCCAAAATAAAATGGGGAGACTTGATTTGGGGAATAAACAAATCTTAGAGACAAAGTTTGCTTGCATACAAACTTTAGAAACTTGAGGTTTGATGGAACCCATTGAACAATTGCTTGGAAAAGTGGGTTTAACCAAATTCCTTCAAGTGAGTGAACCAACCTACCTAAGGTACACTTTAGAACTTATCTCAACTTTGGAAAAGAGAGAAGATGAGGAAGGTCCTTCCATCACCTTTCACTTAAATGATGAAGAATATACCATGTATTTTGAGGAAGTGAAAGAAGCTTTTGGGTAGGATTATGAGCATGACTCTAGCTTTGATACTTATGAAGGATACAATGAGGGCATGTTTTGGGGTCACATAACTCATGGTTAAAGATGGAACATCAAATGCAAAAATAGCCATATACCTCATCCAGCACTGAGATTCATCAACCGGTTGCTTAGTGCAACAATCTTTTGTCATGGGGAACCCACAAAGGTACCTAATTTGACTTAAAATGTTTGTGGACAATGATACCCCAAGGGGTAGGATGTCCAGATTAGGTAAATATTTAGGTTTCAAATTGCATTGAGTTGGTTAAGAAGGACAAAGGAAAAATCAACATTGAGGGATGGTCACCGTGTTAGCGTCAAATCCAGACATTGAGGTCCCTATAGATAAAGATGGAAATAAAATTTTAAAACCCTTAGGAACCCTAAATGATTATGATCACTTCCCTTCCTACCTTTATAACTTAGATGCATTAAAGAGGGCATTCATGTTGTAGATTCCACCTGTTGGAGATTTATATGTTTGGCTTTTTGGAGCAAATAATATCAAATACATCGTACTCCCTAAGGAACGCACAATGATTTCAGAGAATACAACCCATGCCCAACTTTATCTACCTTCTAATGAGCACTATAGAGCTGGCGTCGATGAGGAATAACGGAGAATTGTAGCACCCGAACCTTTAATTCCACAGCAACCCCAAGATTTCTATACGAGTATGGAAGCTAGGATGGCTTTCATGGGAGATGCAAAACTTGCATTTGGAACTTAACTCAATGAACTACAACAACAAGGTGATTATTTGGAGTACACAATTTATTCGATGACCAACATGGTTTCCACCATGAATAACTTCTTTTTGTCTCAATATCCATCATACACAGACCCAACACCCCTCCATCCAAGCTAATCTTGAAAGGCGAAGAGAGTAACGTGCCTTAAGGAGGGCACGCAACAAGGACCATTGAGGACAACATCATCATCATCATCATACCTAGTGTATCCCGCTCATATAAAACTATGGTCAGGTTCTGGTGAGGGAAATAAAATGACAGCTCATACCCACAAAGTAGAGTGCGGTCAAAGAGTCTCTCAGCTCGAGAAAGGTCTTTTAAGAGAGAGAAACCTGCAACTTACAAATAGAATAAATAGAATACGTATAAATAACTAAAAACAAAGATAAAATTAAAGAAGGAGGTGAAGAGCGATAATTAGAGGCAATGAACAATAACAAACGATGGGTAAAAAGGATGGGTTTAGTAATCTAAGACGTGGATAAGGCGTCGCCAACTGCCCCAATCCCTGGTCAGGTCCTTGGAGAGGTGAAGTTCAAACATGTCACTTTTAATATGTTCCTCCCACGTTCTCCTAGGTCTTCCTCGACTTTTGTTGCCCTCCACTATAATGCATTCGATCCTTCTCACTAGGGCGTCATGTGTCTTTCTCTGCACATGCCCAAACCATCTCAACCTGATCTGCTGCATCTTTGCGGAGAGAGATGCAACCCCTAAATTCTCCATGAGCTCCTGGTTTCTTATCCTATGCATCATAGTATTACCACACATCCACCTCAACATACGCATTTTCTATTACTTCCATCCTCTGTTCGAAAACCTTCTTTATGGGCCAATATTTTGTCCCATACAATAACGTCGGCGTGATTGCAACGCAGTAAAATTTACCTTTTAATATCCTCGAGAACGTTTTATCACAAAGCACCCCGGTTGCTGCTCGCCACTTAAGCTAACTCGCTTGTATACGATTAGTAATGTCTCCATCAATCTCCCCATTACTCTGAATCATCAATCCCAAATACTTGAACTTGAACGTACATGCAACATTCACCCCCTATGGTCACCTCTGGCTCCCTTATCGATTATGTCCCACTAAAATTGCATCGCAAGTATTCTTTCTTCGTATGACTTATGCGCAACCCCTTACCCTCCAAGGCTTCCCTCCACTCTTCCAATTTAATATTAGCCTCCTCCTTTGTTTCCGCGACCAAAACTATATCACCGGCGAAAAGTATGCACCATGATACGGTCTCCTAGATGGATTTAGAGATTTCCTCCATAATGATCATAAAAAAAAGGGCTTAATGCTGATCCCTGATGTAGTCCTACTTTAATTGGGAAAGACTCTGTCATACCCACCGGTGTATGTATGTTAGTCGACACTCTATCATACATGTCCTGTATTACCTCAATGTACCTTCGTGAAATACCTCTATTCTTAAGGCTATCCCAAATGATGCTTCGTGGTATGCTATTGTACGCTTTCTCCAGGTCAATGAACACCAGATGCAAATCCTTCTTCCGCTCCTTATACTTTTCCATCAGTCTCCTCAAAAGATGAATTACCTCGGTGGTTGATCTTCCCGACAAGAATCTGAATTGGTTCTCTCTAATTACCATCTCTCGTATAATTCTTTTCACAATCACTCTTTCCTTTAGTTTCATAGTGTGACTTAGAAGTTTGATTCCTTTATAGTTCCCGCATACTTGTGCATCACCCTTATTTTTGAACAGGGGGACCATGAGGACAATGCTCCAAATTAGTACGGGGAAGGAAGTGTACATATTTAAGCATTCTAGAACTTTTTTAAATCATTGTTATTTAATCCATATTTTTAATGTTTTATGTTATATTTTCTTGTAATTGATGCATTACATAAAAAAATAAAACAAAAAAAAAAGGAAAAAAGGAAGAAAGAATGAAATCCGCTCTAGGAGAAATGGGCACCTAGGCAAAAGTTAGGGGGACCTCGCTAAGTGAAAACCTGTAAGGGTACTTAGGTAAACACTAGAGGTTATGTGTAATGCCCCGAATTTTTCTCTGTGGCATAATTTCCATTTTATTCATCTTTCTAGTTACTTTTCTTTAAGTCTAGTTTTTAATTTAAAATAATTTATTATGATATTATTTGTGGATTATTATAACTATCTCTTTTATGCTTTATAATGTGATTTAAAAGGAGCGTAAGTTATTCTTATTATTATTATTATTATTATTATTATTATTATTATTATTATTATTATTATTATTATTATTATTATTATTATTATTATTGTTGTTGTTGTTGTTGTTGTCGTCGTGTTAATATATTATTTTCATTAAATTTATGTACTACTATTATATGTCCTAGGTTATTTATTTTTGGACCAACTTGTGGTAACAAGTTTTAAATTAGGATGACTAAATATATATTTTTTTTTTAGTACACTATTATCATGATAAGCTTTTAAAATTAGTGTTTAATTAGGTTAATTGATTCTAATTTATGCTTAATTAATTGGTACATTCTAGAATGGAATGAATGCATGAACATCCTTCAAATCTTTTCATTTTCTTTTCTTCAAGTTGATTGAACTTCCTAATGCTCATAAATTCTCAACCATTATGAAGAGTCTTTTGGGATGGTTTTTCCCCTCCTATAAATACTAGCCTATTGTTATGGAAATTTTCATTCATTCATAAACTAGCTCATAAACTTTCTTTCTCTCATTCTTTTCTCTCAAAATAAAAAAAAAAGAATACTTGCTTTATTTTTCTTCAAGTGTCAAAATATTATCATATTTTTGGGTAACTTTTGAAGACTTATTTTGAATTATTCAAGCTTACTTCAAGGAATTTATTTTGCAAATTATTTGGGAGATTTTCTTGGAGTTTTCTTTAATCTTCTAAAGATTATTACTTTCCTCCATTATCCAGGTAACTAGATTTTTCTTCACTTAGTTTCTTAATTAAACATAGAAGTCTTGTTTAGAATTAATTAAAATTTAAATTGATTAATTCGGTTTTATATAGTAAATTTTGCTTTAATTATTTTCGTGCATATATTATTGTTATTTTAATCTTCTATGATGTGTTATAACATAGATTAAATTAGGATTGGTTAAAATTTATTTTCGTGATTTGAATAATTTTATTTTAAATTATTATGAAAATCTGGAAAATCTACACTTCTTATTAATAGTAATTTGGCTGTAATTTATTGATTTTAATTTATTTTCACATTATTTTAACACTAAAATATGTTACAATCAGTAGGTAATAGTGTAAATTGATTTTGATGAATTTGGATTTAATTTTACAAAATTATTATTTAATGATGGCTTAAACTACTTAATTTGAATTTTGTGAATTAATTAAGGTTAAGAGGAATTAAAACCTGATTTAATTTATTAATTTATTATTTTTGGTCATGTACCTAATTGCTTGGTTATGTGTTAATTTCATGTACTACTTATTTATTTAATTAGATAGTTTATGACCATTTGTTGTTAAAGTCATGTAAATAGAGAACTTGACTTTGGCATTGACTTTGACCATGACCATTGACTTTTGTTGACTATTATAATGGCTATGTGATTTTATTTTGATGGTTTATAAAACTGTTTTGTTGCTTGTCGACAAGTTTATACTTAAGAATAAAATAACATTGTCTGTAGTATATTCTTGCCAAGAGTTGTAGTAAGGTGTATTCTTGATTAAGTTCGAATTATCCTTATTCCAAACTCAGACATTACAACTTAAACTGTATGATTTTGATCTTGATTGGTTTTGAACTACTCCTTTGGAGTTTTGGTATTTTGGAAATGGTCATTGTGGCCTTTGGGTTCTTAAGGGTAAATCCATAGTGGTTCCTTATGAACATTGGTTTTGTTGTTATTTGGAAATCGTTGGGTAAGTCCATAGTGGTTCCTTCGATTGGACAGCACATCTATAGTAGATTGGTTTTAGATTTAGTTGTCGTTCTCGTTATGCTGGATCTTCGGAAAACGAGAGAGATTGGCCATTCTTAGACAGGGTTATATCATTGTGGTTGACCCGAGGTTCGCCCTGACTTTATCTAGGCTTAGTGGGCCGCGAATTTGTTCACTGCGTCTGTTCCAAGTACGACTTGAAAATATTGTTAACTTGATTTTTGTTAAATTGTTTTGGAAAAGTTATCCTTGGTTTTAATTGATTTGGTTACCCTACTTTGGTATTAATTGAATTGATCAACATTATTTGACTCTATTGGTTTGGCTTGTATGGTTGGATCGTTGTTAATTGGTTTGAATTTTAATTAAGTCTCGCATTAGTTCTTTGTTTAAATTTGAACCTTTGTGTTAAGGACAGTCTAGTTACTGGCCACTAAGTGGTAATTTGCGGTTTAGTTGTTGCAGGTGATGATTGAATTCACTCGGAGCGACTGGGGAATAAGACTGAGAGATGTAGGGTTACCTAGAACATTAAGTTGAAGTTTAGATGTTTTATTTATTTTTGTTTATGGGAGTGTTTTACTCCCTGGATTATTATGTAATGACTTTTTGATTTACTTTATTCGAAGTTATAAATTTATTTTGAAAATTTTAGTGACCCAACTTAGTGTATTGTTTCCGCCAATACACCCTATATTAAGACGGGTCATTACAGTTGGTATCAGAGCTGAACGGTTCCGAGGCTTGCTTGAGTAAGTTACTTGGAATCTAAGCAATTGACTTGACCATAGAGTGAGGATTACTTGGGTAGTAAGAAATGGGAATTGCTTTTAGAAAAGCAAGGAAGTATGTAAGACTACATATAAATTTCTGTTTTTGTAGGATGCCTCCTAGAAGAAGAACCTCTGCTGAGAAGGAGTCTTCTCGCCAACGTCTGAGAGCTCTAGAGAATGCTATTATTGCCCTCGCAAATCGATCCACTGGTCCGGCTAACAACCAGTCTGTCTTTGATCGGTTTGATCGTCACCGTCCCCCAACCTATGAGGGTACTGCCGATCCTGTAGTTCTCGAAGGTTGGTTGCGTGAGATAGAAAAACTCTTTGACGCGACCGGCTGCCCAGATGCTGAAAAGGTAGCTATTGGCTCGTATTACCTGAAGAAAGAGGCTGACAACTGGTGGGGTATGGTCAAAGCTGAATGTCTTGCTACCACTGGCTTTGGGTGGGAACAGTTCTCCACGAAGTTGAAGGAGAGATTCTATCCAGACGAGTTGAGGTGGCTGAAAAGAGAAGAGTTTCTCTCTCTGGAACAGGGTTCTATGTCGGTGCAAGCATATACTGACAAGTTCACAGAGTTGTCTCGTTTTGCTGCTGTTTTGATCCCTTCTGAAGCTGAGAAAGTGAGGTTGTATGTGAGGAGGTTAGACGCCCGGATTAGGGTACCAGTGATGTGTTCAGGTCCTGCTACTTTCCAGAAGGCTTATGAAGTTGCCCTTAGTGCTTATGCTGCAGTTCAGGAAGAAGAAGCTGCTAGGCGTGCTCTCACAGCCAAGAGGCCCCCTCCCTCATTTCATACTGCAAACCCCTCCAAGAAGTCTAAGCTTATTCCTGCGAACAAGGGGAGTACTTCTGATTCTAGACCAAAGAAGTGTTTCAAGTGCCAGAAAGATTGGCACCCTGGCAAAAATTGTGATGGTTCTGCTGTCAAGTGTTTCTATTGCAATGGTGAGGGTCACCGTTCGTACTCTTGCCCTAAGAATTCTGATGCAGGCAAGACAATTACTGGTGGTAATGCCCCTCTCCGCAACAGGGTTTATAATATGACCGAAACCGAGAAAGAATCGGATGTTGATGTCATTGCCGGTACTATTCTCGTAAACTCTATTCCTGCTTATGTTTTATTTGATACTGGTGCTACTGCTTCTTTCATCTCTTCTTCCTTTATTGAAAAAGCCAAGTTGAACTCTTCTATGTCTGTTAAATCTGTGATCTCCCTTCCTAATGGGGAGAAAATTTCTTGTCATCGCGCTTTTCGAAGCGTTCCTGTTATCATTAACGAGGTAGAATTGACTGCAAATCTTAAAGAGTTCCCCATGGACGAATTCGATGTGATATTCGGCATGGATTGGTTGAAGGAATACCGAGCTGTATTCCATTGTAGGGATGAGAAGGTGGTATTGAGAAACCATAAAGGGGAGAGAGTTTCTTATTCTAACACCAAAGCAAAGCCTGGTGTGAAGATCATCTCTGCTATAAAGATGATGAAAATACAAAGGAAAGGGAATGAAGTTTTCTTGTGCAAAGTGACTGAAGTCTCCGAAGGCGTTAAGCTTGAAGACATTCCCATTGTCAGAAACTATCCAGATGTATTTCCCGAAGAATTACCTGGAATCCCTCCCGAAAGAGATGTAGAATTTGGGATTGATTTGATTCCAGGTACCGCTCCTATTTCTAAACCCCCCTATAGAATGGCACCCTCAGAAATGCAAGAGTTAAAGACTCAGTTGCAAGAGCTTATCGATAAGGGTTTTATAAGGCCCAGTGCTTCTCCTTGGGGTGCTCCAGTTCTATTTGTGAAGAAGAAAGATGGTAGTATGCGGCTGTGTATTGACTACCGTGAACTGAACAAGGTAACTATCAAAAATAGATATCCCTTGCCAAGAATTGACGATCTTTTTGATCAATTAAAGGGCGCGGGTGTCTTTTCTAAAATTGACCTTAGGTCTGGTTACCATCAGATCCCTGTGAGGGAAGATGATATTCAAAAGACGGCTTTCCGGACTAGATATGGGCATTATGAATTTGTCGTCATGCCCTTCGGTCTTACGAATGCCCCTGCTGTGTTTATGGACCAGATGAATAGGTCCTTTCACGAGTTGTTGGATGAATGTGTAGTTGTCTTCATTGACGACATCTTGGTATTCTCGAAGGATGAAGAAGAGCATGTTAAACATCTAGAAATGGTGTTAAACATTCTCAGGAAGCAGAAATGGTTTGCCAAGTTCTCAAAATGTGAATTCTGGCTTAAGAAAGTGGCATTTCTAGGCCATGTTATTAGCAAGGAAGGTGTGAAGGTTGATCCAACGAAGATTAAAGCTATTATAGAATGGGCAAGTCCCTCTAGTGTAACTGAAGTTCGGAGTTTTCTAGGACTTGCAGGCTATTATCGAAGGTTTGTGCATAACTTCTCTATTATTGCTCAACCTTTGACAAAATTGATGAAGAAAGACTGCAAGTTTAGATGGTCCGAAGAGTGCGAAAAGGCTTTTCAGTTATTGAAAGAAAAGCTCACATCTGCTCCTGTCTTAGTCTTGCCGATAGAAGGAGAGGAGTATGAGGTGTTCAGTGATGCCTCGAAGAGTGGACTAGGGTGTGTGTTGATGCAACGGGGTAAGGTTATTGCCTATGCTTCAAGGCAATTAAAAGTTCATGAGAAGAATTACCCTACGCATGATCTTGAATTGGCTGCAGTGGTGTTTGCATTAAAGATTTGGCGACACTATTTATATGGTGTTTCGTGCAAGATTTACACTGATCATAAAAGCCTCAAGTATATTTTCACTCAGAAGGAATTGAATATGCGTCAGAGGCGCTGGCTCGAGCTTGTCAAGGATTATGAATTGACCTTGGAGTATAAGGAAGGAAAGGCTAATAGGGTTGCTGATGCCCTGAGTCGAAAGCCTGGACCCTTGCTGAATTTTATGAAGGTTCTCTCTAAGGACTTATGTGAGGAATTCCGCAAGATGGAAATTGAAGTGGTATCATTGGGTGGGGTTAAAGCTCGCTTAAGCGCTATGAGTTCTGAGCCTGCTCTTTATGCTGAGTTAAGAGAGAAGCAACAGAATGATCCTAAGCTTCGGAAGATTCGGGCTGCAAAGGCTCAAGGACGAGCTGGGAGTTTTGATATTGCAGAGGATGGGAGTATGAAGTTCAAAGGGCGATGGTGTGTGCCTAATGATCCGATTTTGAAGAACGAAATCATGAGTGAAGCTCATAACACTCCTTATTCAGTACATCCTGGAGGTTCGAAGATGTATAAGGACCTCAAGCTAAGCTTTTGGTGGCCTTGTATGAAAAAAGAGGTTGCTGAATTTGTTGCCAAGTGTTTGGTGTGTCAGAAGGTGAAGATTGAGCATCAAAGGCCAGGTGGTTTGTTACAACCCCTTCCTATTCCAGCATGGAAGTTTGACTCCGTTTCCATGGATTTTGTGATGGGGCTTCCTAATGCCGCTGGTGGCTTGAATGCAGTGTGGGTAATAGTTGATCGCTTGACCAAGGTTGCCAGATTTATTCCTATGAAGAAGACTTGGTCAATGGAACAAATGGCGGAGGCTTATTCAAATGAAATCATAAGGTTGCATGGTGTACCTAGGGAAATTGTGTCCGATCGTGATCCCAGGTTCTTATCTCATTTCTGGTCCTCGTTACAAAAGGCTTTTGGTACTAAGTTGAAGTTGAGTACCGCTTTCCATGCTGCAACTGATGGGCAAACGGAGAGAACAATCCAGACTTTGGAAGACATGCTCCGTGCTTGTGCCCTGGAATTCCAAGGCTCGTGGGTGAAGTCTTTAAGCTTGGTAGAGTTCTCTTACAACAACAGCTATCATGCGAGCATCCAAATGGCTCCCTACGAGGCTCTTTATGGTAGGAAATGTCGTAGTCCTACTTTCTGGAGCGACATAAGTGATTCGTTGGTGTTGGGACCCGATCTTATCCAATCTACTATAGATAAGGTCAAAGTTATTCAAGCAAAGATGAAGGCTGCCCAGGATCGACAAAAGTCTTATGCCGATTTGAGTAGGAGACCTATTACTTATGATGTTGGGGATAAGGTGCTTTTGAAGGTGTCCCCAATGAAGGGAGTAATGAGATTTGGTGTGAAGGGCAAGCTCAGCCCTAAGTATGTGGGTCCTTATGAGGTACTTGAGAGGATTGGTGAAGTGGCTTATAAGTTGGCTTTGCCAGTCGAGCTATCTAAGGTTCACAATGTGTTCCATGTCTCTCAGTTACGGCGTTATCGAAGTGACCCTTCGCATGTTATAGCCGTAGAGTCGGTAGAGGTCAACCCTAATTTGACTTTCGAGGAGAAGCCAGTCAAAATCCTTGATCGTCAGGTACGTTCTCTGAGGAGAAAGGAAGTGCCATTAGTGAAAGTTTTGTGGCGTAGTCAAAAGTATGAACAAGCCACCTGGGAAACTGAGGAGTCAATGCGACTTAAGTATCCCGAGTTGTTTGTAGCCGAACAAAGGTAATTATTTCGTCCTTGTTTCGTTATCTTTCTTTTTGTAAGTTTCGAGGACGAAACTTTTTATAAGTGGGTAGGATTGTAATGCCCCGAATTTTTCTCTGTGGCATAATTTCCATTTTATTCATCTTTCTAGTTACTTTTCTTTAAGTCTAGTTTTTAATTTAAAATAATTTATTATGATATTATTTGTGGATTATTATAACTATCTCTTTTATGCTTTATAATGTGATTTAAAAGGAGCGTAAGTTATTATTATTATTATTATTATTATTATTATTATTATTATTATTATTATTATTATTATTATTATTATTGTTGTTGTTGTTGTTGTTGTTGTCGTCGTGTTAATATATTATTTTCATTAAATTTATGTACTACTATTATATGTCCTAGGTTATTTATTTTTGGACCAACTTGTGGTAACAAGTTTTAAATTAGGATGACTAAATATATTTTTTTTTTTTAGTACACTATTATCATGATAAGCTTTTAAAATTAGTGTTTAATTAGGTTAATTGATTCTAATTTATGCTTAATTAATTGGTACATTCTAGAATGGAATGAATGCATGAACATCCTTCAAATCTTTTCATTTTCTTTTCTTCAAGTTGATTGAACTTCCTAATGCTCATAAATTCTCAACCATTATGAAGAGTCTTTTGGGATGGTTTTTCCCCTCCTATAAATACTAGCCTATTGTTATGGAAATTTTCATTCATTCATAAACTAGCTCATAAACTTTCTTTCTCTCATTCTTTTCTCTCAAAATAAAAAAAAAAGAATACTTGCTTTATTTTTCTTCAAGTGTCAAAATATTATCATGTTTTTGGGTAACTTTTGAAGACTTATTTTGAATTATTCAAGCTTACTTCAAGGAATTTATTTTGCAAATTATTTGGGAGATTTTCTTGGAGTTTTCTTTAATCTTCTAAAGATTATTACTTTCCTCCATTATCCAGGTAACTAGATTTTTCTTCACTTAGTTTCTTAATTAAACATAGAAGTCTTGTTTAGAATTAATTAAAATTTAAATTGATTAATTCGGTTTTATATAGTAAATTTTGCTTTAATTATTTTCGTGCATATATTATTGTTATTTTAATCTTCTATGATGTGTTATAACATAGATTAAATTAGGATTGGTTAAAATTTATTTTCGTGATTTGAATAATTTTATTTTAAATTATTATGAAAATCTGGAAAATCTACACTTCTTATTAATAGTAATTTGGCTGTAATTTATTGATTTTAATTTATTTTCACATTATTTTAACACTAAAATATGTTACAATCAGTAGGTAATAGTGTAAATTGATTTTGATGAATTTGGATTTAATTTTACAAAATTATTATTTAATGATGGCTTAAACTACTTAATTTGAATTTTGTGAATTAATTAAGGTTAAGAGGAATTAAAACCTGATTTAATTTATTAATTTATTATTTTTGGTCATGTACCTAATTGCTTGGTTATGTGTTAATTTCATGTACTACTTATTTATTTAATTAGATAGTTTATGACCATTTGTTGTTAAAGTCATGTAAATAGAGAACTTGACTTTGGCATTGACTTTGACCATGACCATTGACTTTTGTTGACTATTATAATGGCTATGTGATTTTATTTTGATGGTTTATAAAACTGTTTTGTTGCTTGTCGACAAGTTTATACTTAAGAATAAAATAACATTGTCTGTAGTATATTCTTGCCAAGAGTTGTAGTAAGGTGTATTCTTGATTAAGTTCGAATTATCCTTATTCCAAACTCAGACATTACAACTTAAACTGTATGATTTTGATCTTGATTGGTTTTGAACTACTCCTTTGGAGTTTTGGTATTTTGGAAATGGTCATTGTGGCCTTTGGGTTCTTAAGGGTAAATCCATAGTGGTTCCTTATGAACATTGGTTTTGTTGTTATTTGGAAATCGTTGGGTAAGTCCATAGTGGTTCCTTCGATTGGACAGCACATCTATAGTAGATTGGTTTTAGATTTAGTTGTCGTTCTCGTTATGCTGGATCTTCGGAAAACGAGAGAGATTGGCCATTCTTAGACAGGGTTATATCATTGTGGTTGACCCGAGGTTCGCCCTGACTTTATCTAGGCTTAGTGGGCCGCGAATTTGTTCACTGCGTCTGTTCCAAGTACGACTTGAAAATATTGTTAACTTGATTTTTGTTAAATTGTTTTGGAAAAGTTATCCTTGGTTTTAATTGATTTGGTTACCCTACTTTGGTATTAATTGAATTGATCAACATTATTTGACTCTATTGGTTTGGCTTGTATGGTTGGATCGTTGTTAATTGGTTTGAATTTTAATTAAGTCTCGCATTAGTTCTTTGTTTAAATTTGAACCTTTGTGTTAAGGACAGTCTAGTTACTGGCCACTAAGTGGTAATTTGCGGTTTAGTTGTTGCAGGTGATGATTGAATTCACTCGGAGCGACTGGGGAATAAGACTGAGAGATGTAGGGTTACCTAGAACATTAAGTTGAAGTTTAGATGTTTTATTTATTTTTGTTTATGGGAGTGTTTTACTCCCTGGATTATTATGTAATGACTTTTTGATTTACTTTATTCGAAGTTATAAATTTATTTTGAAAATTTTAGTGACCCAACTTAGTGTATTGTTTCCGCCAATACACCCTATATTAAGACGGGTCATTACATTATGTAAGTGAGTAGTGAGGCAAAAAAATAGAGAAAAAATGAGGTAAAAAGAGCGCCTAGGTGAAAACTCGAAAGGGTGCCTAGGCAAAATGAATTGAGAGATAAAAGAAAAGAGAGGAAGAAAGAGCGCCAACATCTCCAGTTCAAAGCACCTACTGAAGCTCACTACTCATGCAAGAAGGAAGCAATAACTAGGCACAAGTATTTGAAGGATTCTTCGTAAGTTTTTCATGAGAGTGTCATTTCTTTTTGAAGCTTAAAATTCTTTTCAATGATAAATTCTTTTGGGATTACTTATTTTTGTTAGCAAAAGTGTGGGAGAAATTTTTTAAATTCCTCATACTCGGTTTCTACGGTGCTAACGTTATTTTTGGAACAAATCTTGATTCAGCTTGGGAATTGCGAAGTAAGGTTTAGCTTAGAGTTAACTTAAGCAACTTTTGGGATTTTATTTCTCATTTTGAGACTTAATCGAGGACAAGTAAGATTCAAGTGTGGGGGAAATTGATAATATCTTATTTTTTGTGTATTTTTCGATTTCAATTTAGATTTTATTAAGTAGAATTTAGATTTAACTATATAACAATTAGAGAAAAAACTTTATAAAATAGTTTAATTGATGTAATTCTCTAGATGATAATTCTAGCTTTATTAAAAGGTCATTATGTAAACATATCATTTCAAACAAAGAAGAAGATGTAAGCAAAGAATAGGAGATAGAATAGGGCGCACAGCCCGCAGAGTTTTGCATGGCACACGCACGTCAGTCTGTAGGCTGGGTGGCTATTTCACTTTTTCCATTTCGGCTTTCATTTTCAATTGGTTATGTAGAGGGGTTTAGGAGGCGACTTGCAGAGAGGTATGATGAGGAAATCCAATGGCAAGAAGCTTCATCAAATCTTTATAAATAGGCAAGAAAGCTTACGAATGAGAGGATCTTGTAATTTTTCATTAAAATACTTCTTCATCTTCTTCATTTCTATTTTGTCATGGTTATGCAGCTTCAAGCTTAAATTTTCATTTCTTGAGCAAGGTTGATTGAAAATTTCTAATTACTCATTGTAAAAACTCTTCTACTTAACATACTTTTGATTATTGAAAAGTTCTTATTAAAATCTTATGAATGTTGTTTGAATTGGCAATCTACTATTGTTATAATTGTTGCAACATTCAATTATGCTAAATCTATTTACAAAATCAATTAGTTTTGTATTTAGATTAATGGTAGCAATTAGTTCTAACTGTGTATGCAGATAATGAATGGTCAGAATCTAGATGAACTTTTCATTTTGATTGAAGACTACGTGCGTGAATAGTTTTAGCAAACCTATTGATTCTCTTTTCTTAAAGCTATTGTTGTATGCATATATATATATATATATATATATATATATATATATATATATATATATATATATATATATATATATATATATATATATATATATATGTATATATATATATATATGTATATATATATATATAT
>NC_080053.1:10448971-10501471 GCF_026212465.1 Amaranthus tricolor
ATATATATATATATATATATATATATATATATATATATATATATATATATATAATATATATATATATATATATATATATATATATATATATATATATATATATATATATATATAGTATATATATATATATATATATATATATATATATATATACATATATATATATATATATATATATATATATAATATATATATATATATATACTATATATATATATATATATATATATATATATATATATATATATATATATATATATATATATATATACTATATATATATATATACATACATATATATATTATATATATATATATATAATATATATATATATATATATATATATATATATATATATATATATATATATATATATATATATATATATATATATATATATATATATATATATATATATATAGTATATATATATATTATATATATATATATATATATATATATATATATATATATATATATATATATATATATATATATATATATATATATATATATATATATATATATATATATATATATATATATATATATATATGTATATATATAATTTTAAAAAACTAATTTTTGTTTATATTTTTTTATTATTATTATAATTATTTTTTTTATTTTTAATTTTAATTTTAATTTTATTTTTAATTTTATTATTATTATTATTATTATTATTATTATTATTATTATTATTATTATTTTTATTATTATTATTAATTTTTTTTTTTTAAATTTTAATTATTATTATTTTTTTCTTTTTGTTTTTATTTTTATTTATTATTATTATTATTATTTTATTTTATTTTTTACTTTGTTTTTATTTTTATTTTATTTTAAATTTTTGTTATTATTATCTTTTTTTTTAAATAATAATAATAATAATAATAATAATAATAATAATAATAATAATAATAATAAAAATAAAAATAAAAATAAAAACAAAAATTAAAAAAAATAATAATAAAAATTAAATACAGTAATGCATCACGTGCGTCTCACATGCGGGTCAACGGTTAAAGATAGCGGTCAAAGGCCACAATCCGTTATAAGGTAGTGTTTTGCAAACAATTGTATTATATAAGGTAGTTTTTTGA
This sequence comes from Amaranthus tricolor, assembly GCF_026212465.1. Classification (NCBI taxonomy): domain Eukaryota; kingdom Viridiplantae; phylum Streptophyta; class Magnoliopsida; order Caryophyllales; family Amaranthaceae; genus Amaranthus; species Amaranthus tricolor. The sequence goes on from NC_080053.1 coordinate 10,450,076, forward strand.
AAAAATTTTTATTTAATGTAGTTTTTTGCAAAATGTGGTATATGCTAGGTAGTTTTTTAACATTGTCGCCCAAAGGAATTAATTATGGGCTGCATGGACAATATTGTCGCCCAAAGTGTAAGCATGGGCTGCATAGACGCGTGTCGCCCAAAGTAATTAACTATGGGCTTCGTAGACATAAGCATCGCCTAAACTTTAGCATGGGCGTCAATCATAACTCTATGTCCCCCAAAAATGTGCGGCTAGGGGTGCTCAAAACCGAATACCGAGCCGACCTGTATTCGAAAAATCGAATTTTCAATTTTATTTATGTCCTTAAACATGCTTTTTTTTTCTCTTAATTCTTTTAGAATATATTTTTTTATATAAAATTCAAATACTAACTCTCTATAAATACTTAACTTAATTAGTCATCAAAGACGAATCATAGGGTAATGGATAGGAAGAGTATAGAAATTAAAATACAACCATAAGTCAATTGATGAAATACAATCATAAATTTACACATCAAACTATCAAAAACTAAAAGTAAGTGATTAAAATTTAAAGGAAAAAGATACCAAGAAGTTAGAAGATACTAAAAAGTTAGCCAGTGATCACTACCAAAAATTAAAAGCAAGTGGCTTGATGGAGGAGTGAACTAATAAGGGTTTCACTTAGACATTTGAGGAAGAAGATATTAAGAAGTTAGAAGATACTAAGTGATTGAAATGAATTATGAAAAGGTGCACTGCATAGAGTAAATGAATAGCATTATTTATTTCCGTATCAATTTGTTTTAGCATATAGCATACAGCAAGAAGATACAAATAAAATAGTTCCAACTATTTATATCATCACTATAAGTCTATAACCTGCTATATGCTACATAAAATAGTTCAAACTATTTATATCATCACTATGACATATAAGCATTATGGTTTTCAAAAATATATAAAAGAAAATTAAATAAATTCATTAAACTGAATATCGGATATCCAATTTTGCATAAAGTGCGATCTGTATCCGACCCGAATATCTGGTTTTAATATCATGTACCCGGTTTGTACCCGTTCACATTATCAGGATTTTGTTAACCGGGTAAACTATCCGGTTTTGAAAACCGGATAATTTGGGTCGGGTTTTCCAAACCGGATATTTTCGAACACCCCATGTGCAGCGGTGATAGGGTGACACTTATTGTCACTTTTGAGATTTGTCGCCCCAACTTTGGGCGACATAAATTAAAGAATGGGTGACATACTTGGGTGTCGCACAAAATGCTTTTTCTTGTAGTGAACATTTTATTGATTTTGCTACAATAATCTCAACTTTTGATTAACCATAAATAATTTCAATTTTAGGCTTACTTATCTAGAAATATTGTTGCACAAATGGTGACCGATTTTTCCATGTTAACTGCTACAAAAAATGGAAAATTAAAATAAAACATCAAAGATATTAAAAATTAAGAGTTAAAATAAAAAAGTAAAATTTACTTGATTTATCCTTGTAATATTTATTTTTCAATAATTTAATTTTGTATTTACTTTTATATTGTTTTATGCAAAATGACTTGAGATATAGGTAAGATGTAAGGTTAGATTATTCTTAATAATTTTTCATAATAATAATAAGGAAAAATTGCCCTATATAATCTAATCTAATCTTTGTCTAATTTCCCTACAATAATCTCAAATATCGATTAACCATGAAAAATTCCATGTATTGGTATTTGTTTCCATTGACATACTTGGTTTACATGTTACCGCTTTATAGGGTATATAACCTAATTTTTGATCTTGATCCCTCCCACTTTTACTGAAACTTAAATCAAAATTGATGTTTTCTTTCTCATCCACTTGCAGAAACTTAGTTTACAAGAGAAAAATTAAGTCAGTTATAAAGCTTGCAAAATTATATAAAATGATTTCATTACAATAATGTCTTAGATTCTTTAATTGATTCATGTATAATATCTGTTCAGTGGGTAGCAATCAGCTGCAATTCTATTTAAATTTGCGGGTGCTCGTCCTTTTGTACTTGTTGTGTTTGATATGTGATGAGGCTGGACAACAAAATGAGTTTACAAGTGATTTTTAAGATAGTATAAAGGTCCGTGTCCTTTCCAAGCTATTTGATGTAGGTGGACTAAAATAAAATAACAAAAATAATAATATAAATACAAATTACAATTTGGGAATTTGTATTTTTCCTTTGTTGTTGACCAAAATAAAACTTACACAATATACACTAAGAACAAAATTGAAAATGAACTTTGTAACGACAATCGTTACCTGGAAACTTGATATTTGTTGTAGGTGTGTAATCACTTCCATTTTGTAATATTTCTCCCACAAAGGTACTTGGATTGAGACTTGAAAATTCACAACGAGTACAAACAACATGACACACCCTTAGTACTTAGGATATGTCACTTAATGACAAAGTGTTTAATGAATTATAAATTTTGGAAATTCTTTCAAGAAGTATATAATTTTTTTTGAAAGAACACAAGTAAGAGAGAAAGTAAGGATAAAGAATTCAGAACTTAGGTGTAAGAAGCATCCTTCCCCAAGCCCCCATTTGTACATACTTCAAGTATACCAAAGGGTCATGGTACATTTAATCACCCATTGATAATAAAGCATAATGACCACCAATCAATACCATTATTACTATGGTATTCATGACCGTTATTCCTCCTCATTAAGCCTTGGTAACATCAGAATTGATATGGAATAAGAGAAGGAATTCAATGCACTTAATTCAAAGAAAACATAATCACAACGGTCTGATCAGAGCAAAAAGTCGAGTCGGCGTTGGGTCCATTACCAGGAAAGCCGACTCGGCTTTTCCTGCTAGACAAAATCATTTTCCAGTACCTTAAGCCGAGTCGGCTTTACTTGCTGACTCGGTTTTCAATTTGCCTTTTGTTCTATCCTTTGAACCCTTTTGGACCTTATATTTTGATATATTTTGTCCCACTATTATTTGTACTACTTGGTGATATTTACTTAAGATTTAATATACACTAAATGTGTGTGTGATTGGTTTTAAGCTATATCGATTGGTTTTGTAGATATAAGTTTACACTATATATTTCATTTTATCATCTATGTGTACAATATTACGGCATATATGATCATTATTAAAGTGTAAGTGATCATTATTACTATATAATTTTTCCACTAATATATTATTATTATTATTCTCATTTAATTAAAGAAGCATGAAAGAGGTCAATAGTAAGTTCTATTTGATTGATTTTAAGCTATAAATGATTTTAAACTATATTTGTTCAGTTTTAAGCTATATATAATAAGTTTTTAGCTATATGTGAGCGTTTTTAAACGTTAAGTGATTATATTGAAATGTTTCATATACAACATCCTAATATTAAAACGGTCGTATATAAGAGAATCTTTTCCCATAATATTGCTTAAAAAAAATTAATTCCCACTTTGCATTATGTGGGAAAGTATTTCCCATATTACCGTCCACGTGGAAATTTTTTTTTTATTTTTTTTAGACCAAACCACCACTTGAGATGGCGGTTTGCCTTAAGCAGTAAACTGCCACATGAAGTGGCGGTTTGCTCAAGGCAAATTGCCATCTCATGTGGCGGTTTGGTGTTGGTTTTATATATATATATATATATATATATATATATATATATATATATATATATATATATATATATATATATATATATATATATATATATATATATATATATATATATATATATATATATATATATATATATATATATATATATTTTGTTTCATTTCCCTTAAATAGTGAACGCAACCTGCATTAAACTAGTTCAATACCATCTATTCTATAATAATCAATTACGAACCAGCTTGATTTGAAAAAATTAATTATGAAAATAATGCGAAGATATATTACAATCATGGAAAGTCATACAAGAAGTTCAAATCATATAAGAATATACAAAGTTTGTTACACTACAACCCCCGACCCCTTTTGTTTTGCGCACCGGTGGATGAGTAACCAATTGGGCAGTGGAGCCCTCCCACGCAGCTATGCTCCCGTGTGTTGTCTGAAGCGTAAGCACTGATGGATCAACTAGGCTCGGCATCGCCATGATCACTGTTACATACATAAGTGTTATAAAAACCATATAAATATTAGGTGAATCAACATGATATTACAAAATATATAAAAAAAAAACATACTTTGTTGACCTTCGAAGGCATGTTTTCTTATTATGACCACTAAATCCACAAAAGCTACACGTGTTACGAGGACGCATCAATGGTGCATCCATTTCGTTCCGTATACGAGTTGATCGCGGACGACCCTTTCCACGCTTCGTTGAGGGATCTGGAACAACTGTAGGTCCGTTACAAGGATCGCAGGTGAACATGTCTGGAACAGGCATGAAAGTCTTCTTATATGTCGATACATATTTTGTAGTGCGAAACGAAGTGTCCACAAAAGCATCATACGATATGTTACGAGCTCAACATACTGCAAGAACATGTGAGCAAGGTAACTTGAAGATGGTTGGTTTCTGACAGGAGCATGATGTTGCTGTGAGGTCAACCATGTATGATTTTTCACCTTTTCCTGCTATCCAGTTGCCACAACCAGTGGTGACCTCAAATATCCCACGCACTGTGTCATATATCCTAACATCATGAAAGCGTACTTTTTCAGCATTCTTATCAATCGTATCAGTTGGTTTCTTGGCATACACATGTCCATTGTCTAATCTGTTTCTCCCTAAATCCCTCCTTGTGGCAAAGTATTCGTTAACCCGGAAGAATGTCATCCTAACCAATGAAGTGAATGGGAGTGACCTGACCCCCTTCATTACGCCATTGAACGCTTCAGACATGTTTGTAGTTCTCACTCCATATCGATGTCCACCGTCATGAATCAAAGTCCATTGGCGCTCAGGAATAGAACCATCCACTACGTATTTATACGCGTTCTCATTAAACTCTTTAAGGCGATTCATGTAGAAATTATATTTCCGAATCTTTGTCTGTTCAGAAGCTTTTCCAAATAAGTTTTTGACTGCTATGTTTTTTAAACTTCTTATGCACGTTCGAAGCTAGATGGCGTTTACAAAACCGATGGAATGCAAATGACTCTTCCCAACCTTTTCCAACTCTATTCATTGCATGCAAAATTCCCTTGTGACGATCAGATATAACACATAAGCTGTCCCTCTTGGTGACATAGTGCCTTATACAATCCAAGAATCAACTCCATGTGTCGTTGCTCTCTCCCTCCACAACGACAAAGGCAAGTGGGAACAACTGAGAATTTGCATCTATCGCCATAGCAATCATAAGTTGCCTCTGTACTTTCCGTACAAATGTGTACCATCTATAGAAATAAGGGGACGACAGTGGGGAAAACCCTTAATGGATGGTCTGAAAGCCCAAAAAATTCGCTTAAACATCACTCTGGTAGCTGATTAATTTAGTTGAATGAGAGGAATTGTGAATATGGAGTAAATGAGGATTGAAGAAATTTTTTTTAAAGCAGAATCAGCAGCAAGGAGGAAGGAAGAATAAGTGAGATGAAGTGACCAAATAAAAACAAAAGCAACCGTTTTGTACAGCTACAAAACCGCCACTTAAAGTGGCGATTTGCTATATTAATTTTTTTTTTTAAATTGAAATTCATGTAAACCGCCATTTCATATAGCGGTTTACTTAAGATTCCTAAACAAAATCGCCATTTCAACTAGCGGTTATGTTAAAAAAAAAAAAAAAATTCCCAAACCTATCCTACGTGGACGGTATAATGGAAAATATTTTCCCAATTAATGCAAAGTGAGAATTAGTTTGTTTTTGGGCAATATTATGGGAAAACACTCTATATAAGATATTCGATAATAATAATATTTTGTTATGAATTGATCGTTTACCTGATACTTGGTACTATGTAACGGAGCTATTAAAATGAAGACTAATTCTTTCAAAACGAGTAGTTTTGCTTCCATAAAAGCAGAGACTTTTCTTCTGTTTTGGGCAACAACCCATCTACACACAGAATAAACCCAGAGAAAAGCAAGATTTTGGGTACACGGAATCGCTTCAATAAGGAAACCCTAATTAAACAAAAATAATTACTTTTCCTAAATTTCAATAATTTTGAAAAATTGAATTTCCTAAATAAAAAATCAATGAACGAACTTGTAGAAGTGAGAATTATATAATAGATGCATGTCTTCTTTATCACCTCGACACTGTCTTTGGATTCGAATCCATATTTGAACTGGAATTGGGTGCTCCAGTTTCTGATCACCGCCTTCATTGTTGGATTAGGGTTTATACATTTGCTTCGTTCTACTGCGTCCAAATATTTTGTCGTAGATTCCAATTTTAATTCTTCAATGGCTGCTTCTTCTGATGTTGAAGGCTGTGCTTCATGCCATAAACCTGCATCCAAACATTGTGCTGGTTGTAAAGCTGTCAAGTATTGGTATGCATATATTTTTCTTCGTTCCTTTGAATTTAATTGAATGTACTTGGTTTTTTTTTTTTTTTTTTTTTTATCTGTATTATTTTCTATTACATAGCAGATTGGTTGTATTTTTGTAATGCTGTTATGTATTTATTATTTTTTTTTCGGGAAATTATCATATATTTGGGTGAATTGGGTATAGGTTGAATGCTTTTATGAATTCTTTGGGTGAATTGTAGTAAGGTTATTGTGTAATATATCAAGAAAATTATCCGGGTGAATTGTAGTGATGTCCTATTTATTATGAAAGAATGCAACTTCGATAATGAGCTGGTTTTATTGGGTTCTTGTTATGTTTGGCATGTTGGGAATTTCTTCTATAAGGAAAGAATTGTGCGCCACAAGAATATTTAACATCACATATAAGTTTATGATTTGAGAATGACAAAAGCAAAACAACAATATTCCATGCTCATTTAGGTAGGTGTAGTATGTGAACTCGAGAGTGAGGTTGCCCACAACCTAGTAAGACTCTAATTGGTTGATGGGTGACTCAAAGAGGATAGGATTGAACTTAGGAATGTCTACGGGGCGTGTGGGGAAAATTTTTGATGAAACATGGTGGAATGTCGCTTGATACAAGTTGGAATGATGTTTGGTGACTTAGGACAGAATGTTTGTAAGGTAAATGGAAAGAGTTAGAAGATAATGGAGATAAAAGCAATTGCTCTGTTGATATAAAAACACCACAACTTAGAACAAGTATAAAATGATTATGAGAAACGAATGTTAATGAACGTTATGAATACAACAGCACCACAACAAGGAAGTAGTAGAAAAGTGATTAGGTTTTATGAACAAATAGATTAAGGGTGTGTTGAATGTAAGGAAAACAAATATAAATGTTAGGTGAATATATATGTATTTGTTGATAAAAATTCACCAGAATAATAGAAAGTTGTATTTATATAAAGTTAGAAACAAAGTTCTGATTTTCTAATTCATAATCCACCAACTTCAAATGAAATACATGATTACCTATTTATATACAAGTTCACAAAGAAATCAAAATCTCAATCCTACTCCCATGTACATTCGGGATTGATGACTATGGATTCATGACTTGGATTGTTAACTCCTTTCATATGTGTGCTTTATGAAAACATCACTTGGTTTTGTAACTTTCTTTTTGGAGGGAAAATCAACAACTTCTTTTTTCAAGTAGCCCACATCTAAGGGGATGGTTTAGGTAACTTCCTTCACACTCTTTTGTAATCTCTTCTGGCTTCCATGTAAAGGTTATAATATCATACAAAGAGGAGGGAAAATAACAACACTTTGAGAGGGAGAGAAATCTATAACTCTCCATTTAATCTACTAGTGGCATTTGGTTATAACTTCCTTGCCTCAACTTCTTTAACTTCCATGCACGTGCTATAGGCTGTATAACTCCCTTAGTTGAATTGTATGCCATGTTTCATATGGAGGTTCTCTTTAATAAGTGATGCTAATTAGAATTAATTCTGTTGCTTGGACTTTGTTGTAGCTTCATTTGTGCTTCATAGCTAACAACCCAATTTCATATTTAGTAAGTACAAGTACTTGAACTATTACAACTATAATGAGAATTCTCAAACACTTATTACAAACCAATTCACTCCTTACGTTTGTTACAAGGCTTTAAAATAAAATATCTATCTAAAAGATTACTAAAACCCAATTAAAATTTAAAGATGAAAACACCAAATAACAATTAAAATCAACTAGATGAATTATTGTAAACTTAGGATGTTCATTGTGTGGATTTCAAAATGCTTAAAAATAAACTTAAAGATTAAAAGGAACAATTCCCAAATATTAAATAAGTTAACCTTTGGTTTAATCATGGATGGGCTGGTTCAGCTGGCTGGTTTGAGGGTTGGATGTATGCAATCTTAAAAATTGGTTGTTTTCGACTAATCCTTGAATCGATCAAGACATACTTATAAAAAGCGCACATGTTTTTATTGAGCCATTTTAGTGTACTCCATAATGATTCAAAACTATAGAACTATAAGTCTCTGACTTCATTGATAATAGAAAAATCAAACATAGAAAAACAATTGAATAGAAAAATATTTTACTTGTTTTAATGCAGATGGTTAAATCACTCAATTAAATTATTGCATTAGTATTTTCTTTTCTTGATTACTATTATTTATATTATTCTATGGTACTTTTTACTAGAGGAATATGAAAAAGAATTATACAAGATGTTTTGGGTATGTGCTACGATGGAATATTGGAGAACAGCTAAATAGAAAGTTTAAACTTGAGAGATTTAAAATGTGGGTGAGGAAGACCATGAAGGGCATGATTGATAAATGATATGAAAAGTATAGATTTAGAGTTCGAGATGATAGATACTCAAATAGAGAAAGAGATTCCATATGGATGACCATACTAATTTATAGGCTAATTTAGTTGTCCCCAATCTCTTGGAATGACATTATTGTACTTGAACAAAAACATTGGATTAGAGTTTAGTTGTTGTAAACTGTAGCTGGAATTCTTTTGTGAAGTATTGGGTGATTCCATTGTAGATACATACAATTGTGCAATGATGTTTGAGTGAGATAAGTGGGGATTAATATCATTGTGGTAGTGAAGGAAAATTGTATGGATATGTGAGTTCAATCACTGATGTACGTTTTTCAATAGGCGCAAGTGGAAAGCAAAATGTCACATGACTTAGCTTACATTGAGGGAGCCTCATGGAAAAAAACCGTTGTCACAAAATACAACTATAACGGAGTCAGAATGTGAGTTGCGACTGATGCGATGCGAATTTTTGAGAAAATAAAATCACATAAGGGGTGTTTTGAACCCATTGCATTTTTGTTGTTGAACTACTATTTTAAAGCAATAATATGCCCATAGCTATTATAAGTGCTTTAAATGATAGTGGATAATTATTAACATAATAGCTTTATTAGTAAGTTTATTAACTTATTAGTTAATTGTTTGTTCAATGACTAAAATTATGAGCAACTATAAATTATAATCTAAGTAGTCAGTAATAATTAACGGAAAGACAAATATCGTAATGTGAAATAACGAGCTTTACGCGTTATGTAACGGTCAATGCGACCATGAAAACTTATGAAACTTTATATAACGAGATTTAACGTCCTGACAACTCTCAAACCGGTTACTTAACGAGCATTATGTAAGATAACAAGGGACTTTTTTTAATGAAGAATAAAGTGGAAGTTTGATCAAGATGTGCGTAGTAACTTGGAAAAGTTCTTAGTTTCATCTCTTTTCCTAATTTTCTTGATTTGCAAGATAAGGTGAAGCCGTTTATTTTATTTTGATGGATTATTCTTCAGGTCATTTGAAGTTGGTCACACATGATAAAGGATATTCTTGGTATATGCATAAATATTTCGTTTAAAGAAATATAAACGTGATCGTTTTGCAGATGTGACTTTAACCTTGCTAATTCTAACATATCTTGGGGGCCTAAGGCTTTGAAAAGGTAGTTTGAAGTTGATTGCATGGCTTCTAAATACATTATGAGTTGGTTTTCTTTTGAATTATGTCACACTATGATAAAAGTTGTGGACATCTTAGTTAGGTTCTCTTTTTGGGATATCGTAGTTCCTTGAGTTGGAAATTAATGTGTGGAGGTAGTCAAGTCTTGCTGATTGTTTTGGTTTTGAATTCTTGTAGCTTAAAAATGGGAAAGCGAATGCATTTTTTCGCTCATAGTCATAGTATGCAATACACACTAATTTATACTATATATGGGAGTAATGCTTGCTACGAAAGCCTATTTTTTAATTTTGATGAAGCAAGAAGAATCATTTAAGCATACAAAGAGATATAGTAAATGATGATCATTAGAATTGACATGTGGGTAATAGTCAATATTTATTATCAAGTTAGTGTTGACGATATTGGGGGTGTTTGGTAAATGGTTTTTTATTTGTTTTTTTTTGGTTTACTTGTTAGTTGGTTAAAAAGCCAAAAAGGTCTTTGGTAAATGGGCTCTTAAGCCAAGATGAAAAAGCTAGTTTAGTTAGCTTTTTAGTTGTTTTTGGCATGTTGTCTCATTTTTTCTCTACTTAACAACCAACAGCGAATACCTAATCCACCAAGGTTTTTGGCTTGTTATCTCAATTTTTCTCTAATTAACAATCAACAATGAATACCTAATTCTACCAAACCTTAAATAGATAGCTTATCCGGTTTGTGTAAAAACCTACAGATAAGCCAAATCAGCCAACAGCCAACAACCAACAACCATTTTCCAAACAACCCCATTATCTAAATATCACATATGATGGGTGAAATAATCCGTCGTCTATTTTTCCACTTTGAGGATGCTTGAGTTCCAAGTGTTTGAGGCTAAATCATCTTTTTGTGTGCTTTTCACTTAATGGTCGACTCTTCTTAAACATTACCTTTATTCTTTCATGTTCTATCTTTCTATTTTAATTTTTGATTGGGTGGAATGCTAATGCAGTGCCATAATTATATCTATTTGTATCTGATGTGAACTCATGTTCTCTTATCTGTGCATTAGTTTATCATTGATTGTATCTAGAGATGGCAATGGATCTTGGATTCGGCCCGGATCCGTGGACTAGGATCCGTTTTCGCGGATCTGAGTCTTATGTTTTTGGACCGGTCGGATCCGGTTTGGATTCGGATCCATATAACAGTGATGTGTTCGAATCCGAGTCTCAAACAAATATCCGGATCCGGACCCGTGGATCCGATAGACCCGTTTTATTTTCAAAAATATCAATTAAATGTTAAAAGCCAATGAAAAATTTATTTAAATAAGTGAACGCTAAACGTTATATTGATGTTATTTCGTTAAAAGTAGTAAATCTAGTAATTTGTTGAGCATACTGTAAATTATGAAATTCCATCTCAAGCCTTTTACTTTTATGGCCTAACACACACATAAGGACATATTGCTAAAGCTACTGTATGATACGAAATTTCATACAAATTAAAATTCCATGCAGTATCTACATGATTTGTTTAATAGTAATTTACTAATTTACTTTGTTAATTATTAGTGATCAACTAATTTTATTTTGTTAATTAAAATAGCGTGATTTTTTAAATGTTACATTATCTTATAAAGAAACTTTTATTCATGAACAAACTTTAAAGGTATTTATAGTTTGTAAAATATTGTTGGATGTATTTTAAATTTTAATTAATAATTTCATATATTATGATCATTAATTAAAGTCTAAAATTTATCGCTATCGCAATACGAAGTAATATTCAATCAAATACGCAAAAATAACCTTGGACCCAGATCCCATACTGGATCTGTGGGATCCATGGATCCGGATTTGGGTACTGAAAATTTAGACCCGCGTATTCGGATCCAAATATGGATCCTCGTTTTAAAACGAATTTGGATCTGTGTCCACTTGGACCCAGTCCAGATCTAACCCGTTTCCATCCCTAATTGTATCTACAATTCTGTTGGAGCTCTTGTTCCTTTAAACATTGGATTTTTTGTTCTTGATTTCATTTTTAATTTGCTTCCTTTGAAGCTCCACAAAATGCCAATCAGAGCATTGGCGATCAGAGCACAAAATGAAGTGTTCATCGTCCAATAGATTAAAGGCGATGCAACATGTAGGTGGGAAGCGCAATACGGCTGTAGCCTTAATCCCTTCAAGTGGACATGAAAAGACACAAAATATTGTGAACAAGGTAAGTTGGCATTTTTGTTGAAAGTGTTTCATGGTGTATGTTCGTAGTTGCTTTAATGTTGCTCTTCTCAAGTTCTATTTTTTCAGGTGCTCTTCTCGTATGATGAATTTGTCAAACTTTACAATTGGGACAAATCGATCTTCCCGCCATGTGGACTTCTAAATTGTGGAAACAGGTTTGTTCTGTTTAGTATTTTGTATCTTCTTGCCTGCTTTTGAGAATGAGTATCTCTAAGAGTCCTGATTTTTACATGAATTCAAAGATTATCAAAATCTTTTTTACCTTTGTTTTCCTACCAATGCTTCACTTTCCACCCGTACTCCCCAATCAAGGTAGTGAACCTTCTTCATCTTTGATTCCGTTCCTAAGACTTGCTTTTGAAGTCGAACCTTAAGAAGGGCAATTATATGTGATGCATAAAACATCAATACGAGTAATGCTCTTGTAGATGATGGCTAAAATTAAGAAAATTGTTGTAGAGAAAGATATTATTGATGTAAAGGATAAATTAGCAGTTAGTTGTTAGCCAATATGAAAAGGAACCATGAATTCCCTAGGAATCTACTAGGAAGTTAATAGGCCAAAACAAGTCTTTTTTCATAAGCTTGTACCAAGCATAAGTTGTATGATCTTTTTCCATTAAATTCTTTGTGTCTAGGCTTAAAATATTTGTCTCTGTTGTGCAGTTGTTTTGCTAATGTGGTTTTACAGTGTCTTGTTCACACCCGACCACTTCTAGAGTATCTGTTGGAGAGAGGCCATCGGAAAGATTGTAAGCAATGACGTTTACAAATTGTACATCTGTTATGTATGATATAATTATCCTTATATGCTTTATTTCTTCAGGCAGGAGGAATGAATGGTGCTTTCTTTGTGAACTTGAAATTCACGTGACAAGAGCTAGTAGGAGTCAACAGCCCTTTTCACCAATGAATATACTATCACGGCTACCTAGCATTGGTGGCAACATGGGCCATGGAAGCCAAGAGGATGCTCATGAGTTCATGAGGTAATCATTATCCACTCTGTAAAATATACCCTTAAATGTTTTGTTTCTTGAGCTTCAACAAAGTTGTGTTTTTCAATTTTTTGGTAATTGTTTAGGGTTTCAGATCTTGTTTTTTTTGTAGATTCCCTTACTATTTTTTGCAATCCTTCTGACTATGGAGTTTGGAGTCTCCAATTCTTTTGTCCTTGTGGCTAGTCCTCTGATTTTGAGTGAAGAGTTCAATAACTCAGTTGACTCTCACACGATGGATCTTTATAGATAATTGATGATTTTTGTGGGTTTGTAGATTTGCCATTGATACAATGCAGTCTGTCTGCCTTGATGAACATGGTGGAGAGAAAATAATTGATCCCAAATCTCAAGAGACTACCCTTATACAACATATATTTGGTGGTCAGCTTCGATCTCAGGTTAGTATTCCAACCACTTGTAAAGTATTTTGAGATAGGTTTGCCTCCTGTTTTTTTATTAGAAGTGGATTTATTCATCATAATTTAATTGTTTAGACAAATGAGATAATGAGAGGCACCATAAAGTTATAGGAGAATGAAATCGCTTCAAGTGGATGCTTTAAAAACCTTGGGCCTATATTTGAGAGTAGTGGTGATATCCAATAAGATGTGACCTAGATAATTAAGTTTGGATGGAAAAAATGGAGAGCGTGACCCAAGATCAAGTATTAGTGTTCATGAACCCATTGGTTTGGTTCTTGAGACACTCAGGTTAAATAATTTTTTATAAGCTGAAATTTGTCACATGCTTAACTTGAATTATGCTGGGTTTATGTAGTTGGTCCGAATGTTACTCTTGGTTGTTTCAACATTTTTAAGTCTTATTTTATCAAAGTTTATACAATAAAAGAAGGTAGAAACAAAGAGTCCATGAATGGTGGCATTATTTGTCTTTAAAATCAACATATTTAGTATATTTAATAAGAGACTTTTGGTGCTTCATGTACTAGACTATTGGTGCTTCATGTGCTAGACTTTTAGTGCTTCATTTTCTAGCTTTTAATGTTCATCAAATTTGAAAATTCTTTGTATGAGTTAGTATTCTAGAAGTTTGTACTTAGCTCTATATAAAGGAGCCTTATGAAATTAAAAAATTAAAAGGTTGATTAGTTATTGTTATACCTTGGGTTTATACATTGCTTTTCTTCTTGTCTTTGTCCAAATAAATGGTAATTCCAATCATCACTTTGAGTTTGTCTTGAGTGTTAATTCTAGAGGAGATTGAGTTTGTCTTATCTCTAACCTAAATCCCAAATCATTGAGTTTGTCTTGTGATTTGGCTCTTATCCTTCTATTCTATCTTTCTTTCATACAAACAAAAATTAATCTAAGTGTTCTCCTAATTACACTTAAATCAGAGCAACTACTGGAATATTATGTGATCGAGGTGTGCCCTTAAAGTTAAAGAGCAAGTTTTATCGAACGAACATTAGACTGACGCTGCTTTATGGATCAATATGTTGAGCTTTTAGAAAGGATCTTAATAAAATGATGGGAGTGGCGGAGATGCGAATATTTTGATCGATAAGTAGGCATACCTTGAGGGATAAAATTCGAAGCGAAGATATAATAAATGGTTTAGTTATTACTAATATTGAGGTTAGATAAAAGAGAATCTTTAAGATGTTTGGACATGTGCAAAGTCGTAGTATTGATGAACCCATAAAGAAGATGGAAAGTTGAAGCTCAAGAGACTTAAAAAGAGGGCGATGAAGATTAGAGATGACTTGGAGCTTGAGAACCGGAGTGGAAAATAATATGAAGAATTTAGACTTACAAATTCAGAAGGTAGAAAATCATAATGAAGGGAGAAAAAGAATCCATGTGGACGTCTATTTAAACTGATAAATTGGTTTATGTAGCGGAGTTCGACTTTTGGGATTAAGGCTTTAGCATTGTTGTTGTTGTTAGACAATAGACTTGATTACTAGCATTTATATTAGGCAGAGTGCTTGATTCAATAGCTCATTATGATTTCCAACTTTTTTTTTTGGAAAAATTGTTTTGGTTAGGCTCAACTTTGCACATTCCTACACTGAATTACATTTATTGTGTGAACTTTTGGGAATTGTTTATTTTCATTGGGTAGTTTTACCTATTATCTAAACAACAGATAGAGCTATTTTTTATATATATATATATATTTGAACTTCATCTCCTACCTTCCTACTCCATCCTCACTAATTAAATTTAGTATGAAAAAAAGTTTTCCCCTCCGCATTTACTCTTCACAATAACTCTTTCAATTAAAATGGAGTTCTAATCACTTTTATCCTTTTTCCTAAATCTGCTTATCATCACAATAAACCTTGAACTATACAAAGTTACCTTGATTACATATACCAAAACCTCAAAACTACCAAAAATTAGTCCATTTTAAAACAAACTAATCAATTTAAATAGAAATCAATTTCAAACCATACAATATTATCCATTCTTAATAAAAATTCAAACAAGTAAACTAAGATTCTAGGAAAATTTACAAGCAAATGCAACTAATAATTAAAAATTAAATTTAAAAAAAGAGATGCTAACTAGATAATTTTTATTGCTAGTAAAAGATATTAGTAGTGAATCAAGAGCTTGATTAAGTGAAACGTTAAAAAGATAGAGAGAATCAATGAGATCATGATTTAACAGCTTTTTACTCTTTTTAAACTCCTCGAATATTGGAGTTAAAAGCGTTAATGAAAGTAAACTATATAAACTTTTACTATAGTGCTTCACCTGTGTACGATTGTCTGAAAATGATGCAATTTCATTGTCCTCTTGATTAACTTGTTCATTCATAAACATATTCTTCTTCATCCTCCATTGTCTTTTGCAAGGTCATGAATAAATTGATTGATGAAGAAGTAAAAAAAGAAATAAAAAAGGATTTAAAAATAAGGCTAGACCTATGTCTTGTAAATTTCCCCATTCCACAAATCTGCCTATGGGAAACCGTTATGTTTTCAGCCTAAACACTCTCCTTGAGGAACTTGGAGGTGATGGTTTTCGGGAAGTGGTGAGGGGTTGCAAGTGGTGTTCTGGGGACGTATTGGGGGTCTGGGACATGGGAGGGAGGAAGAAAGAGAAGGGAATTCCATGTAATGTCTACTTGAGTAAATTCAAAACAAACTAATCAACTTAAATACTAAATCAATTCTAAGCCATACAATAATATCCATTCTTAACAAAAATTCAAACAAGTAAACTAAAATCCTAATAAAATAAAATTTATAAAGAGATACAAGCTAGATAGCTTCATTGCTTGTAAAACTAATTAGATTTGAATCAAGAGCTTGATTAAGTGAGTTATGAAAAAGATGGAGAGAATCGATGAGATTGAATTTAACGGCTTTTGTTTTTTTACTCTCTTTCAATTCTTTGAATATTAGAGTGTAAAGCTTCAATGGAAGTGAACCTGATAAGCTTTTACTACAATGCTTCACTGATGTACGATAATCTGATAATGATGCAATTTCATTGATTCTCTCGATAACTTGTTTATTATTAAACATTTTTTTTCATTCGTCATTTTGTCTTTTTCAAAGTCATAAAAAATTGATCTATGAAGGAGAAAAAAAAAGAAATTAAAGAGGTTTTAAAATAAGGTGAGACCTATGTTAAATTTCCCTATTCCACGAAACTGTCTCTGAGAAATCGTTACTTTTTCAGCCTATACTCCTTGAGGAACTTGGAGGTTTTGGTTTTCGGGTAGGGTTCGGGGGCTGGAAGTGGTGGAATTTTCAACCAAACCGTTACATTTTTTAAATAAAATAAAATTTTTAAAATTACCTTTACACAGTAAGCTGCTACCCAATGAACAAAATGGCCACCAAAGTTCAATCGACGTAATGCGATTTGCAAAGTTCACCTATTGGTGCGGAAGGAGCAAATTATCCAACCAAATCAAATTTTCCTATTTTTTTACCTTTTATTTTCCTCTATATTTGCGAGTTATGTTGTCATGAAATGTTGGTTTGGTTGCAATACTTCAATTGGTTGATTATTTTGTACGGAGGTATCTCCTACATGGTTTCATTTTGAATCTCTTTTAAGATGGGAAACCCTTCTGCTTGGAGTTCCTTGATAAGATTATGACTTTCTTTTCTTATAATGTCTTATCTTCTATTAGGTTGTATGTACAAAATGCAATAAAGTTTCAAATCAATATGAAAATATGATGGATCTAACTGTTGAAATTCAAGGAGATGCTACATCATTGCAAGAGTGCCTTAACCAATTTACTGCAAAAGAGTGGCTAGATGGTGACAACATGTATAGATGTGATGGGTATGAGCTTCTTTCATCCATTTTTTTCTGGAACATCTCTTCTTGTCTACACTGTCTGTAGAGGTAGGATTTATTTCCTATTCAAAATACTAGACATATGTTTTGCTCAACATGGCTAACAACCTAACAATGAGTGGCCAATAAAGTAGCAACTACAATTTTTGTTTACTTTGTCACCAATGATCTCTCAATTTAATTTGTTTTGTTTCATATAGTCAACCCCAATTAAGGTTTTGACACTGTAGGCTAATAGTGGAGCTTGTAGAACAACAACAAAATTTAAACGTCTTTAGAGTTGGCCATTTGACCTCTCAGATAAGTGATGTTTCCCATTGTTAGCAAAAATGTGCGAGGTGAACAGAGACATTGAAGAAGGTGCGAAGCCAATTACAACTACATTGCTAAAGCCTTATTCCAAATGGGAGTTGAATATATGTAACCTTAAATTTCTAATAAGAAAGATGTTTTTTCTGATTGAACCTTGGTAACGACTTATTTTTAAATTTCAACTTAATATGAATAAGAAGTGCACATGATTTAATGAACCATTTTACTATAGGCCTAAAAAATCAAACAACTATAGATTTTTGTCTCCACCAAGAATGAGTAATGCACCAAAATAACATTAAAAGATCAAACATTGAATATGTTGTCCCTTATGATGGAGTGCTTCTTGTTCCACTTCAATTGCCTCTTAGATGCCCTTTGTCTAGGGCACTAGGCTATTTGGAGGCATCCAACCTCATGGCGCTCTTGTGCTGCGCTTTGTTACAAAGTTCTCTTCATAATTATATTGAAAAACCTTGAAAATTTTCTTATGTTATAGGAGTTTATTCGAAGTTCATGCAGTGCATCAATTGTGTTAATGGCCGCCGAAGCTTTATCTAAAAAGTAATTTTGTAGAATCTGGCTAGCAATCTGCTCAAGTCTACTTTTCACTCCTTTCCCAGTCTAAAGGAAATGCTAAATGGGAAGGGGAAACTATGTCTGATGTTAATAGTTAGTGCACTATAATGGACAAACGAATCTTTCAGTTATAGGCTTAAGAAATAAGGATAACCCAATTAATAATTGTAGAACGTACACACTCTTCGTCAATTAAGGATCGAATTGTGTTTGGGATTTCGTTTTGCACTCTCTTGCTCTCTCATGAGATGAACAACACACAAAGCAACTACATAGAATACTTTTATGTATCATTTCTCCAAAACTGCAACATATTTGCGACATTCTCATATAATATATACACAAGGTTTGTTGCTTTGCCTCCTATGCATGTATCTACTAATAAAGACTTTTAACCTAACTATTACACAAGACAATAACTACTAAATGACTTACAACATACACAACTATGTATGCACATACGCATGAAATAACAACATTCAGACGCGTGAGGACTCTGAATTTCGTTTTCGTAAAAATAAATTGCTTGCTTTTTATCAACTTCGAGGTATAGAGATGGTTCACCAACGTTGAAAGTCCCATTAAGGAATTAATTCCTTGAGGTCCGCTTATCCTTATCTGTATGCATATGTACCGCATTTACCAACAATCCTAGAAAGATAACCTAAGAAAGGTCTCATGGCTTAAGATGATGAACATATGGCTTATCCTTATCTTGTATGCATATGTACCACATTTACCAACAATTCTAGAAAGATAACCTAAGAAACGTCACATGGCTTAAGATGATGAACATATCGCTTTTGCTTGTTAGCACTTACCCACCTTCCTTCATCTTTCATTAGGTGGTCAACTTCTTTTGATCAGTCACAAGTCACACTAAGAGTTTTTGGGTAAGGAACATTTTTGAGTGTTAGTAATGGAACCAAACCCTTCACCCTGCGATCCAAAATGGTGCCCATTAGTAACGGATCATGCGTAGTCTTCTTATTAGTTCTACAGCTATGTTTGTCTATACACTTTAGCTTGTAGGGATAGTAACTAGTAAGCACCAAGCTCTTGGTCACACAATTAGTCTCACTTCATCAATAATCCTATTACTTCCTCCATCATGTGTAATTGCATGGAAGTTTCTTCATGTCACTAATACCGGAATTTCTTGATGAATCTAATCATGTGCTTCATCATCATCATGAGTACTTGTGTTATTTCTTTGGAACCACACCTGCATCAATAGTATTTACAGTAACACTGCCATAAGATGACAATGCCATATCTTATCTTTGTAGTCAAGGCCTGCATGTACCTTGATTATGTTCTGTAGATCATCGTTGAACCCTGCAACGTGTTTAGCCATTCTCAATTCATCCTCTTGGACTTTACATTCAACTGCCAGCTGCTCAAATTCCCTCACATGCTCCAATATAAACTTCGGTCCCTAACTGGCTCCATTTGATGTAGTGCGGCATCTTGTACTCCACTGGAACATATTTTGCATGCAAGTTTTTCTTCAATATCTCCGAAGTAATGGGTTATCCTTGATGATTCTTTAGGCAATTATGTAGTAGGGTATGCTTGCGAAGTTGTAGTAGAGATGTGTGTTGATTTAATTATATATATTTTGATCAGCTAGACATCGATAACTACAGCCTTTAGTATCTCTTTATTTGTATAGTGTTTTCTAGAGTTTAAATTAAGAATTTGAAGATGTTAGTTGGACGGATTCTCATCTTGGTTTCGTTTTACACAAATTAGTTAACAAGTACACGAGCTACTGTGGTTTGTTAACAATGGATTATTTGCTGCTGTTTGCAGATGTAAAGATTATGTCAGGGCGTGGAAGCATCTTACCATCCACCAAGCTCCAAATGTACTTACTATTGCTTTGAAAAGATTCCAGGTATGTTTTCCTTTTCCTTCTCGTTCTCCTTTTTCTGCTGAACTTGAATGGTCTTAGTAGGAATCTGCCTCTTTGAGCTAACCACTGCTGTTTGGATTGCAGAGTGGAAGATTTGGGAAAATTAATAAGAAAATTTCTTTCCCTGAGAATCTGGATCTTAGCCCATATATGAGTGAGGAGAGAGATGGCACTGATAAATACAAGTTGTATGCTGTTATTGTCCACGTGGACATGCTGAATGCATCTTTCTTTGGCCACTATATCTGTTACACAAGAGGTTTTCAGGGAGGCTGGTATAGAATCGATGACTGCAAGGTAGAGCTGCGAGACCCTTTATTTTAATGATTGGAGTGAATTTCATGTTTCTCTTTCATTTGTCTTGCTGCATATTATGGTGTTTCTAGAGGAATGTTGCTTTGTTCTTTCGTAAATCCCAGTTACTGACACTGAAAGTCTTACAATCTGAAACTTTAATTTTCGCACTTAGCATTTATGAATATACCATTTTTGTAATGTTTCTCATTTTAAATTTTGGTCTCAATTGCATGTTTCCATTCCTCTATCATTCTTTTAATTTATTTCTCTTTCAAATTAACTAATGATGACTCCGATTTTTAGGTGACAGGGGTTGAACTGGAGGAAGTGCTTTCACAGGGAGCTTATATGCTTTTATATAGAAGGTAATATCTTCTATCCATCTATATGAAAATGACAAGTAAATGAGAAGGAATTTCTGATATTTTCTCTGGCTTGTTTTGAAAGAAGTATATGATTATCTGGGTTCTGATTTAGGAATACATTCTGCATTTCTACGAGCCTAGTAAAGGAATACTTGTATTAACTTTTGCTAATTTTTACCCTTGGTGTGAAAGTTGATGGTTTCGATTATGATCAAGTATTTCTCAAGCTGGATTTTATCAGTTCTTTTGAACTGTGGACCCTCTTCTGCACAAGAACAGTCATTTCACAGCCTTCAATGTACTGAAATCCTTTATCCGATTGACTGTTTGCTTTAATCCTAGTACTTAATTTGTATTTTGGGTGGATAAATATGAGCTTTGTAATAAATATAAGATGGGTTATGATAGTGGATATTGGATTGTAGGAGAAGAGTATTTCCCTCACATGCATTTGCCGAGAATTGAGTGTGAAAGGGTGAATAGGGGTGGGGGAGTGGCTCTGTAAGGGGTATATAAGAGTTAGATCTTTTGGAAGGGAAATCTTGGATAATATGACTGATACAAGATTGGCTGTAAAAGGGAATTATAAGAAATATTGGCCAAAGGTATGGCTGATATTGCAAGGACTGAGAAACTTAGGGCTGTAAGGTTTGAGTGGTCAGATGTTGAGCTGTGTGCTGGTGAAGCAATGGTGTTGGGGAGGTTATTGGGAGAGAGTGAGAGAGAAAAGGGAATGGAGGATGTTTGCAGATTGATTGGTGTCATATGGCTGGGTAGGCTGGTGGTTGAACCCGTTCATTGATGACATAGAAGTATTTATTGCAGCTAGATCAATCAAAGCGGTAGGTTGGAATGGGTTCGAGTTTGATCTTTTTCAGTTAGGTCATTCAAGGGTCTCCCGGTTGAATTGTTCCAGTTTGACTGGGTTCTGGGTTTAAGTTTTTTTTTCTTATCATTGAAAGTATTTTTAAAAACTTGACTGGTTTTGAGTCGATTTCGGATCAGATGAATATTAATTATGACTGGTGTAAGTAGAGTAGTTTTATTTTGAAAAATAGTTCGCATTCTGTCAAGTGGACTTTTATGACTTTTATTTGTGGACTTACTATGTGGACTTGAACTGTTGAGTGCTGAGGTTTCTAGTATTTGGGCTGTTTGGTTTTAATTTCCTAGCTTAAAGGAGAGCCTTTGCCATGTTTATGTGGTGTTGTGAAATAGGTATGTATTGCTTTAGCCTGGTGCTCACATGCTTGAAGGCCTTTAGCCGAACCCAAATGCCATTCAGGGCCAGAGAAAAACACCCTAACTTTGTGTCCCAGTTAGATAAATGTCTTTGGAGTAATACTTGTTTTGCTGACAGAAAACTGTTGTCATTTAGAGCATATAATGGTTATCGGAAATTAAATTAAATAAGTTAATTTAAATAAATTAATTTGAGAGTATCCCAAGGTTGCAAAGTTTATGTTTTTAGCAAAAGTAGTGTTCACGGATCGTGAAACAACTCGCGGCTCGCGAGAAAGGAAGGAAAGCTACTGTTTTGTGGAACAGCAGGTCGCGGGTCGCGACCCTACTTGCGGCCCGCGAGTTTTCTTCTGTTTTGCAGATTCTTCTTTGCAAAGTTAGTTTATCCGTTTTGTTAGTTTTAATGTAACTACCAACGGTTAAATGTGGTTTTATTAACCAGATATATTGGGATGGATTGGTCCAAAGACGACATTAGTTCGTAAACCAATCTTGTGTTTCATGGAGTAACATGTTGCTTCGTGAAAAGGTGTAAGCTATTCTATAAATATAGAATGCTTGTGTGGTTATTTGACACATGACATGCAATTTCTGATTTCTTTTCTTCTCGAACACTTTACATAGAGAACTTGCAATCCTCGATTGTAATTTTCCATATCTTCTTCCATCTTAGTTTTCCTCGCATCGTTCTAGATTACGTGTGTAACACCCTCAAAATAGGTCGAACTTTTGAAAACACCCTTTATGAAAAACATGAGCCAAAACCTACTCATGGGAGTGTTACCGCCACATCTATTTCTAATAAAATAAATGTAAGGCTTAACGACTAAGAAATAACTTAATAACTTTAAATCCAACAAAGGGTCTTACAACATAAGAAAAGACTGAAACGTAATCTGTGTCCATAAATAATTTAAACAACTTAAGGTAAAATTTAAACTGAAATACGACTCCAATAAAAGCTATGTTTCTAGGTGACCCTCACTCCACGATTCCCACGCAACCAATAACCTGCAACATAAAAATGCAAGAAAAAAAAGAGAAAAACTCCCAAAATCAGGAAATCGAGTAATTCTAACTCCATCCCGTAAAACGATTAAGTATGAAAATAGTTAAGAAAGTAAAACATAATTTGAGTTGAAAATAATTTTAAAAAAAAATATATACATATAGCTAAGTTTAAAAGAAAAACAATTTGAGAAAAAAATATATATAATATCACATAAACCAATTTATTAATTTGATATTTAATAATGACAAACAGATAATCAATTTTTAATTTGAGGGAACGATAACGCCAGTAGGCTGAGGCTTTACCCTTATACCTATTTCATCAAGAGGTTGTCACCTCAAATAATTCAAGGCCAGTAGAGTAGTCTCAGGGAACCCTAGTGTGCACACCCCTTCTACTTGGATCACAACAAATAGAAGGAAGACTAAACATCGTATCAAGTATCAGAAATAATAATACCTGTCGGCAGCTATACTAACCAAACAGGACAACCTGTTCATCACCCTTATACTTGGATCACAACAAATATAAGAGCTTTATTTCCCTCGTGTTGCACTTTACGTGATTTAATATATTTTAATAGTTAGTCGCGTGCACACAAACATGAATCAAACATACATTATACATTTTATTTTATGATCATAGGTTTTCCCAAGAAAAATACATCTCAAGAATATTCAATTGCAATATTAATATCCTAATATTTTCCTCTCAAATTCAATCCATTTGCAATCATTATTAAAATAATAATATAACTTTCATCAAAATAATAATATTATAAGTATTTCTCTTTCAAATAAAACCGTATCTAATTTCGTTATCAAAATAATAATATAAACTTTATCAAAATAGTAATTATAAATTCAAGTTTGACAAAAATAATAGTAAATATAATTTGAGAATATATAAAATATAAGATCATGCATCCTATTTAAACACATTAATTATCACGTAGCAAATAACACTAACGGGATAGTCCTAATTAGATGGACATTGAGAATTACCTTGTCACGCGATCCTAGACAACGTACGCTCCTAATAATCTCTGTCTACGAATTCGCTGTCTTTAATATTGAAATCTTGCGTTTTCTTTACTGAATTTTAAGCAAATGGGAGATGGAGGAAGTAGTTTGTAGGAGAAAAAGGAAGTGTGAGTAATAATGTGAATGAATTAAGGGTAATTGGTTTGATTTATAATAGGTAAGTGAGGTTAGTTATAAGATTTAGAGGGAGAAATGGGAAGTTATTTGTTAATGGGGAGTTATATATTTTATTTATTTTTTTTTATTTTTAAAATTTCTGAAATTTATTTATTTATTATTATTATTATTATTTAAAAAAAAAACGGATGTTACAACGTGTGTTAGGAATTTAGTGTAATTCTTTGTATCTCATAACATATTTCCGGTTTATTCCCAAGCACCGTAGTAGGGAGGAAATGACGTTTTAGGAAAGAGCATCTCGCCTAGAATTAATATCAAGTTCAAACAAAATCTTCTTGTTACTTTGTTCGGGTTTGAATATCGGTTCCTCGTAGTTCTCGGTGGTGTACATAAGCATGGTTCTTGATTGTCATATGTATTTGTTTCCTTCTACAAACTTGTAACTTTATTTTATTGTTTATTGAATAAATGAAGTAACAGTTTACAACAAAAACTAGCACGGCTCCCTGTGTGTTAAGCTGAAGTTGGCGACGGCAGATTTTTTGAATAATCATAGGCTATGTATTGGGGTACTAGGAGCTCACATCTTTGAAATATTGAAATTTTGGTTATGTATTGTTAACATTACTTTATTATGTATTGTGTTCAAACATCTTTCACTGGACTCTGTCCTCAACAAAAAATCAAAAACTTTTGTAGTTGTGTTGCTTGAAATGTCCTAGATGTTTGGTAGTATTTGATTTAGAAGAGGGCAAGATTGGCTTGTTGTACTATGTGAATCGTGTAGTTTCAATTTGTTAGGTTCTCTGATTGTGTAGTTTTCAGTTGATTATGCTATGTTGCTGAAAGTATATTTGTTATGAGACAGGAATTCTGCTAGACCAAAATGTCTTAAGTCATTTGAACCATCTACCAGTCAACAGCAAAACGGGGAGAAAACATCCACAATGGCTGAGCCTTTATCAATTGGTGTTACGGAAGATACTCAAACTATCGCTCCTGGGTCAGTTGTACCTGTTTCAGTTGAAGTTTCTTCTAATGGAGTACCCGACGTCGTTGGATCACCATCTTTAATTATTAATGCATCTGGTGATGCTTCCTCTAAAGGATTTGCTGATGACGAAGTCTTTGATGTAGAAACTGTCGATACTGTGATCGAGTCATCATGTTCGACTGGAGAACTTGAAAAAGAAAGTATTGCTGCCGTCACCTTTTCTGAAATGAACCGGTGTAGTAATGATCCAGTTTCTGTCAATAGTAGTTGTCCCGATGGGGTCCTCACTGACTTGCTAATTAATTAAAGTCGTAGCAACAATTTCTGGGAAATGTCACTGGAAAAGACTTCATGAATCGATGGAGTTACCTTCGTTGGCAGAAAGCTTTTGTCTTTGAAATTTTACGTTAATTTCGGGACTCTTGCTGTTGAAGACCCTCGAGCAGCAATATGATGCATATTTAAGATTAGATCAAAAATGGTCATTTCAACCCTTCTGAGGATAGTTAATAATTATTGTGTGGATATTTTTGGGCAACATCTTGGATTTCAATTGAAATTTACAAGGCATCTTCGATTCCAAAATTTTAAATGTGTTTGTTACTACCTTTACTACCTTTGGCCTTCAAAACTTATGCTTTTCGTAGGTTCTCAAATGAGACGATTTCACAGTGAGATTGTCTTTATTTGGGGAATTCAATATATACTTATAGTCTTATGTTGATTACTTATAACTTTAAAGTGATCATTTATAATCATAAAATGATCAATTAAAATTTTAGAGTGACTACTTATAATTTTAAAGTGATTATTTTTACAATATTAAAAAAATTACTTATAATTTAGAAGTAATCAAGTATAGTTATAAAATTATTTTAGATTGATTATGTTTTATAGGTAAAAAGTGATCATTTATAATTTTAAATTTATTTGTTACGTTCTTAATGTGATCAATTAGAAAAATTAATTGATTGTATTAGTTTGTCTAATGATAAAGTAGTTTTAATAATTTAATTATCGCAAAAACTAACAAAAGACCGTCTAATTATGAGGCAAGTACTAATGGGTTGGTCCAAACTAAAAAAAATAATTTTAACCTTAAAGGTATCAATTCGAACATCAAAGTGATCAATTCTGACTTAAAGTCCACCTTAGATGGAGCAATTGAAATAAAAAATTTAAATTTGACCGACAAGTAGAGCTGTTCAAATGTGACCCGACCTGACCCGAAACCGAAAGTTATCCGACCCGAAAATGCATATTTTTTTTAGATTTATTGAACCGACATTACCCGAACCTAAGTTGCACCTGAACCGATTGACAACCGAAAATAGAAAACTGAATTCGAACTGCGACCGATTTTTATAACCGACATGTAACCATTAACTGAAATTGCCCGAACCTAGTAGTGACCGAACCGAGTCATATCCGACCCGTATCATGCTCGAAACCGAACCTCAACCCGGCTATAACGAACTTAACCCGAACCAATTTTTAATCGAACTACTATAAACCTGAACCAAATTCTAACATAGAAGTATGATCAACTCATATTCAATCATCTTATTAGTTAATCTAATAAAGCGATAAGTATTTCATAAATTAAATATTAAAAATACGTGGTTTTATATATTTAGAGTAAATAATCAATGATTAATGTCTAATAAACTACTTTTAATCAAATTGGATGAAAAATAATAGAACTTTAATTTTAATTTATAGTCAAACAAGTAAAAGTAACAAAGTAATAATTACTAATTGATTTGCATTTTAACTATTTCCCTTAAGTAAAGAGAATATTGTCATGAATTAAAAAATGACTAGCAACTTAATGTGACATTGATTCGATCGATTGTAATTGGTAACTCGTAGCGAATTCTACTTGAAAAAAAATACCCGAATTCGATCTTACCCGATAAAACCGAACCAATTGTTAACCGATAACAACCCGACACCGATTGACACTTGACATGAACTTCAACCGACACCGAACTGATGCAAACCCGATAGCTCGGATAACTAATCTTCAACCGAACCGTGACTAACTGACCCGACCCGACCCGACCCGTATGTGATCCGCCGTAACACGTATCTGATTAATAACCGATCCGAAATTCAATCGAAGCAAATGACACCCGCCCAAAACCGACCCGATCACCCGAATGAACACCTCTACCTACAAGTAATCAATTCTGACATTAAAGTAATAGTTTCTAATTACATATTTATAACCATAAATAGATCAATTATGATCATTTTAAAGTCTTTAATTTCAATGTTAAAGTGATCAATTCGGACTTTAAAGTGATCAATTATATACAAAGTGATCAATTGAAACATCAGAGGGATCAACTTTAACTTGATAAATAACAAATTTAAAAATGATAAATTACACCTTTAAATGATAAATTTAAGGAAATATTACCTAGAATAATCTAACCTTTTACTAATTTTCTTACAATAATTCTAACTTTTGATTAAACATGAATAATCCCAATTATTGGGAGTGCTTGCTAAGAATCCACCAAGATAACCTCTAACCTACGACAAATCATTTTACATACAAAATAAAAACGTAAAACAAAATTAAAATTATAAAAGATTTGAAAAATTAAAAGAATATAAAAGAGATATCATGTAATTAAGTTTAGGGAAATTCCATATGCATCGAACTTTCATGATAAGCCAGTGGTAGCACATGTGTAAGATTTTTTCATATGGTATCATCCAGTTTATGCCTTAGCTAACTGCCATAGCCTTTTCCGTTAAATTCTTGTCAATTTATGTTAGATCCATCATCTTGGTGTTTCTACTCTTATTAAGTGTTGGTTGTTCTCTTTATAATTTGCCTTAACCATTTGAGTGCGTTGATGAATTAAACGGCGTATTAAACGTCAAAATGCTGAATTTAACATTTGAGAGCATAAAAATGATTTAAGGCAAATTATAAAGACAACTACCACACTTAATAAGTGTGGAAACGTCAAAATGGTGAATTAGAAATTGACAAAAATTTAACACAAAATGCTACAATAGTTACATAAGGCATAAATTGGTAACTATCATGTGAAATAATCTTACAAAAGTGCTACCACTAGCGTTTTATGAAAGTTCGATGCTACCATGTGGAATTTCCCTTAAATTTATTTTTTTGATTTTAACTTTTAATTTTTAATAATTTTTATTTTTTTTATTTTAATTTACTTTTTTTGTAACAATTAACCTATGAAAATCAGACACAATTTGGGTTAGAATGCTTCCCCTAACGGATTATTCATGGTTAATCAAAAATTGAGATTATTGTAGAAAAATCAATGAAAAATTAAGTGGTCAATTTTGACTTTTAAGTTATAAATTATAAATGATCAGTTATAACTATAAAAGAAATCAATTTTGACCTTAACGTTATCAATTATAACCTTAAATTGATTGATTACTAATTACATATTGAAAAAAATTCATAATTAGATCGATTGGGCAATGAGTCTCACAGTAAGACGGTCTCACGCAAAATCTGTTGTTTTATTATTAATAATTGAGAATACTTCCGTTTATAAAATATTATGTTCCAAATTATTTTGCTTGCATTGATTAGTCGATTAGGTGTTTTTTCTGGATTTGGTGTGCATTTAAGTAGTGTGCACTAATCTTAACATCACTCTTTCTTTCACTTAAACTTTATTTTTTATTTTTTCAACAATTGATTTCTTTTTCATCAAAACTTTATAGTCTAATTTTTCTACACAATGATCATTCATTTTAAAAATATAATCAAGTTGACTTCATCGTGATTTAAAGTTACTCCACTTATAAGACAAAGTTATCCATTAATTGTATTGTATTTTAAGTTTATATTACAATTACATCGTTTGATCACCAGTTAACACATATAGCTTGAAAAGAATCTTTTGAGGATCGTTAAACTTATTGATTGCACATGTAACAGAACGAAAATAATTATGAAAAAGAGAAACGAGTAAGCATTGTTCAAGGTTTTTAGAATTGGAATTCATCGTTAAAGGGGAATGATAAAAATCTATAGAATTAGATCGTAGGATTGCGTGATCCTACAAATATATATTAATATGCTTTTGATTAGTGATTATCAATTTTATTTGTTCTTTTTTGTAAGTTTTAAGGTTTAAATAAAACCTATTAGACTTCCTTTACAAAAAAAAAGAATATTTTTAATAATTATTTTTAACTATTAAGAAAATTAAAACTTGAATTATATATATATATATATATATATATATATATATATATATATATATATATATATATATATATATATATATATATATATATATATATATATATATATATATATATATATATATATATAACCCATTCTAAAGAAAACCCCCTATCAGCTATTTAAAGGAAGAAAACCAAACATAGCTTATCTTTAGACCATTCGGTTGTAAGTGATAAGCATAAGCTAGGATTTCTCACCAAAATAGTGTTTATTAAACATTAACCTAAGGTCATGGATATTTTTTTATGGGGAAGAACGTATCATAAGTACTAATGTTCTCTCTCGAGAAACAAAAGCTTCCTAAACATACTCAACTATCTATTCTCATGGAGCTAAGCATAATTTAAGAAATTAAGCACACATTCAACATTTCCAATCAAAGCATTTACCTATTCTCATGAAGATGTCTTAACTTTTAAGCATAGATTATCGTTAAAAATCGACTCTCGCCTTCAATTCAATGACACTACAACATGATAGCAAAATCCATCTTAAACCATAAAGAACACAACCAAGCCAAAGGTAAAGAAAGAAATTCAAACTACATACATGGTGATGATGCCTAGCCTAAGCCAAAACAAACTACTCACTCATATTCATATTGAAATTGTAGATTGCAAACAAGCTAAGAATCATAGATGAATAAATTAAACTAGAATATCTTAAAGAGATGAGTGCAATATAAGTTGAAGAACTACAAGCATGAATATATGAAACTAAAGGAAAACAATCAAAGATAACTAAATGACATGAATTGAAAACAATATAAGTAAGGATAGAAGTTACTCTTTTAAGTTCAATCTAAGGATGACAAGATGATTTGATGATTCAAAGAAATACCTTCCAAAAGCTTCAATAATAGTACATCAATGGTTGAAGAACTCCAAGTTGCAAAATATTACAATAAAGGATGTAGTTACGATTGTATTTGGAAAGTGAAAATACTTAATTGAATTGAAAGGGAAATTATGCTAACACTAATTCTTAATTGAAATGAAAGCAAATCTATGAAGAATACATAGAAATTACTCAAAATGAAAGGTGAAAAACTGAGATCATAGCTCCCTCTTCCTCTTCTCTATTTATAGGCTTCAAAAACAAGTAGGGGGGGGGGGGGGGGGGGGGGCGGGGGGTGGTTTCATTATTGCTCCACCACCCCTAGGTTGTAGGAGGGGGGTGCCACCCCTAGTGGATAGGGTAGGGTGGCTGGCAGTCTTGGCAGCAGCAATTAGAAGCAACAAATGTAATTAGACCTCGAATGATGCTTAAAAAGATCGCACATGCTGCTGCCGCCTATTTCGCTCGACTCGAGCGAATCCCGATCGACCAGTCGAGCCACCATCAGGTCCAACATCAGAAACTTCAAAAATTGGACAGAATGTGAAATTTAGCTTTGCTCAACCCGAGCCATCTTGCTTGACCAGTCGAGCGGACGTACTGTACACCTGGATTGAATCTTGCTGATGATGAGAAGCTCTAGAAGTTTGAATGCACTTTGCTCGACCCGAGCCAACTTTGCTTGACCGGTTCGAGCGAGTTCCAGATATGTAATACTCGGCTTCTGGCTCGAGCAATGCTGCTCGAGCCACCTTGGCTCGAGCCTATTCTTGTCGAGCAGATCTATTTTGGCTTCTTTTTGGCTTGTTCTTGTGGCTTGGCTCAGGATGTTTCACTTCTCTGAGCCCTCGGTGTTTAGGTGAGCAATGTATGCAACCAAAGGGGCTAGTTTGTGCTCGGTGTTGATGATTAGATCCTGAAATGAAATAAAATACCAAAGCAACAAAACAAGCGTAAAATCCAATAAACCAATGCGATAACATGTCGTTTCCTCACGCTAAACAAGCCACTTATAGGGGTAAAAATAAAGATAAAATGTAGCTAACAGTAAGTGCTTCATTCAAAATAATAGTATGGATGACTTAGGTATGTTTGATGCTGGAAGTGATAAGGTATCTTCCTAGGATATTCATTAAATAGTAAAGCTTATAGACTACTAATTAAGTGTACACGTATGGTAGAATAAAGCATACATGTTGAGTTTGATGAATCAGACATTGGGATATTAAGTGAAGGATTTAATGAATTAAACCTTAATAAGAATTTTGATGACATGAGTGATGATGAAGTAGACGCCAATGATTGAAAAGAAGAAGAAAAGAAAAATGTACAAGAGCCAATACAAAGTCTTAAAGAGGTTGAAGAAAAAACAGGTTGAGCGCATTGAAGACCTAGGAAGCACGGACACGCCCCTGGACTTGCGTGTCGCGTGTCGGACACGGACACGCGAAAATCCGTGTCCGACATGCCAAATGAAGTGTCCAATATTTTAATATTTTTTCGGACACGTGGACACGGCAAGAACACACGACGGACACGGCAAGGACACGGAATGGACACGTGCCCCATGTGTTTTTTTTTTTTTTTAAAAAAATCGAAAACAGGGGCTTGGTTACTCAATTACTCCCTTCTACAGACCCGCACTCTCTCTCACTCTAAACCTAAAAACTCTTCCTCCAGTCGCTGCCGCCCTCCCGCACGGCTGCACCACGCCACCGCCGGGCGCCGCCTGCTTCTCGCCTGCTCCATCACAGACGTTGTCGGTGCTGCTGCCTGCTGCCTGCTGTGGGTTGCTTGAGCCTCGAAGCGACGAAGCCTCGATTCGAAGTTCGGTTGTTCGAACACAGTCGAACCCTAATCCCTAAAAATTGAAATTTTTGATTTTGTTTAAGGTATTTTCACTCTTTATCCTAAATCCTAATATTAATCTTGTTCTAATCTTTAATCTCAGTGTTAATCTTAAATTCTTAATCTTGTTGACTTGTTGTTTTAACATTTATGTTTTTAAAGTGTTTATTTACATATATCAAATGAAAGATTGTAAAATAATCTTTAATTTGATATATTTATTATATTACCATTTTCGTGTCCCCGTGTCCACCATTTTTAAGTTAGCGTTTTTTCATACCCGTGTCGTGTCCATGTCCGTGTCCGTTTTAGTGCAACTTAGTTGAAGACTCACATCCTTATCTTGAGACCAATGCTCAGAAGACAACCTAAATGTATTGATTTTGACACTCCAACTAAAGTCTTCTCAAATGAAGTACAAACTAGTTCTCTAAATGATCACACACCTCCATACTATGAACAATAAACTATCATCTTAAAATCCTCCAAAAAAAAATCATTAGTGATCCAAATAAAGGTACACAAACTCGATCCTCTCTTATAAATTTATATGCATTTTCTGATTTTGTTTCTCTTGTAGAACCAAAGGATGTTAAAGAAGCCATAAAAGAGCCAGAGTGGATCATTGCTATGCAAAGTGAACTTAATGAGTTCGAAAGAAATAAATTATGGGGTCTTGTTGAAAGACCAAAGGATAGCACCATCATTGGAACAAAATAGGTCTTTCGAAACAAGTTAATGAGGAAGGAAATATAATAAGGAACAAAGCAAGGTTATTAGCTCAGGGCTATAATCAAGAAGAAGATATTGATTATGATGTAACGTTTGCAACCGTCGCTAGATTAGAATCTATTTGAATCATGCTTGCTTTTGCTTCCTATATAAATATAAAATTGTATCAAATGGATGTTAAATATGCATTTCTAAATGGGTATTTTCAAGAACAAGTCTATGTTAAACAACCACTTGGTTTTGAAAATCCTAATCCGCCTAATTATTTTTTAATAATTGTGGTACATTAAAATGCATGTGAAGTGTACGTAAAATTGTGTTATTTGTAATACTTAAATATATTTAAGAATAGAAAAATTAATTTTAATTTCTTAGTACATTTTTTTATACATATAAATTTGGGATCAAAAATATTAAGTATCTCTAATAAATTGAGAATACTTAATGATTTTAACTAAATACTTAGTCTTTAACAAAATTGGGTTCAAATTACAACAATACTGTCCGTTCATGAATTTAGTTTAAAGAAAATTAGCCTTAAATGACGCTCAGGATTTCCTACCCAAGTACACTCCCTCACATCACTCAAAATAAAAATCGAAAACTCTTCCAAATTCTGATTTCCCCTTCCTAATTTATTATAGTAATTTTCTAAATGGTCAAATCATTACTTTATTGCTTTCAAATCATGAGTACAATTGCTTTATTTAACCCTAATAAATCGTCCTTTCCCTTCACCCATTTCAAAAATTCCTTTTTGCTTCTTCTTTCTCCTTCAAAAACTCAAACTTTTCTGAAATTTTTTAAGAACACAACCATGGCACCCAAAAGGAAAATTACTCAATCATCAAAAAAACTTGAGAAAGGTGAATCATACTGCCTTTAGTAATTGGATAGATGCTTTTAAACAACGTTCACTCTCTTTTGTTGATATTCTTGATTATACATTTTCTTATTTAGAGATTTCAATTGTGTTTCCTCTTTCATTCAAACTACATCGAGAAAGTTGTTGGATCCATGTTCAATAACTTATCCTATTCTTGTTAAAATCTTTTATTGTAATCTTTCTTTCACTACAATTGATGGGTTTCCAGCCTTGAAGAAGCTTTGTGAAGGGCCACGAGATTATCAACTCTAAACCCTAATTAATGAACTCTTTAAATTTTCAAATGATGATGATGATTCTATTCCTAATTCTGTGGCTTTTCAAAATGAAAAGGATATATTTATTCTTTCTTTACATTTTGATTTCTCTCCTACTCGGCAACTGACCCACAATGGGTTGAATCTTTGTGGTAAGTTGTTGCACACTCTCGTAATTAAAACCGTTAATTCTCACAACTCCTCATGTGAGTTAGTTTTTGATGCTCACTCAATTTTAATATGGAAAATTTCCACCTCCAAAACCATTGATTATGCTTTCCTCATTATCTCAAATAAATGGTGGTTTACTATGATTTAATTATTTTTTTTGGTTTTTTGGGTTAATAATCAAACTGCCATCTAGGTTGCACTAAAACGGACACGGACACGGACACGGACACGGACACGGACACGACACGGGTACGGGAAAACGCCAACTTAAAAATGGCAGACACGGGGACACGTAAATGGTAATATAATAAATATATCAAATTAAAGATAATTTTACAATCTTTCATTTGATAGCCCCACTACTAGACATGATTGTAAATATTTGGGAAAAAATAAGAGTTATGAAAAGAAGCAGCCTTGAAATAGCATTTCAGAAGGTATGGGCTACTTGCTCTTCCCAGTTCCTACTAGCCAATTAGCCTGGCAGCAGCCAGCAATGGCATTGGCAGCAAACCTCAAAAGCAATGGCTTACTGTGTCTGTGTACTGTGTCTGTGTACTGATTTTATTTTCAATTTTTTTTTTAAATATAAACAACACACGTGTCCTTGTCGTGTCCCTTGCCGTGTCCGTCGCGTGTCCTTGCCGTGTCCACGTGTCCGAAAAAATATTAAAATATTGGACACTTCATTTGGCGTGTCGGACACGGATTTTCGCGTGTCCGTCGCGTGTCCGTGTCCGACACGGGACACGCCGGTGAGGTGCCGTGTCCGTGTTTCCTAGACTGCCATCTGAAATGGCGGTTTTACATGGAAAAATGTCTCTTTTTTTGTATAAGTAAACCGCCATCTAAGATGGCGACATTGTCTGGCAACATTTTTTTTTAAATTCAAGTACAGTTGTGAGTGACAGATGAAGAAATTTGGCCATGTCTCATAATTAACATGATGCACTCTTACAACATATTTAATTTCAAGTAAACCGCCATCTATGAGTGAGAGAGGGACTCATAGATGGCGGGAGAATTTTTTTTTTTTTCACAGGAGTCATGTGCAACAACAGGGGCAACAATGGGGATGAAGGAAGGAAAATGCAGTTTTTTAACACAAGTAAAACCACCATCTTAGATGGCATTTATGTTATATTACAAATTTTTGTTTCTTTAATTTTTGGAAAATAGTTCTTAAAAGCTAAACTCCATCTGAGAAAGTGATTTTAGTTTGAACTTCAAATAAAACCGTTATTATATATAGCGGTTATAGCTACATAAAAGAAAAAAGGTTTCTACCTATCTATCCTACGTGGATGGTACCATGGAATATAAGTTTTCCATGGATGTAAAAATAAGAAATAAATTCTCAAAATGCAATATTTTCGAAAAAATATTTTTCAATCTCTAAAGAAAATCCTACAATTAATTTAATTTATATTAAGGTTTGAAGTAGGGACGGTCATGGGTTCAGGACCCTGTTGGACCCGCTCCGGACCCGCCCCTTTTTTAAGGGTCTGGGTCTAAATTTTTGAGACTCATCGGATCCGGGTCGGATCTGGATCCAAAAAATATTTGACGGGTCCGGGTCCGGGTCCCAAGGTGAATTTCAAAATTTTATATTTTGAATTTCTGATTTTTAAATACTAATATTAAATTTTTTATTAATAATATATAATAATATAATGCCTTGGGCCCTTGATCAGTTGATTACTTGATTCACTTGATTGCCTTCTCAAGTTCTCATTCTCAATCCAGTAACCCTAAGTCCCTAATTTTTTTCTCATTCACTTGATTCACTATGTTTCTCATTTAGTCTTTTATATTTGATTTTTAATTATATATTTAGACAAGTGTTTTTACGTTTTAGTAATTATTTTGTATTTGAATTTTATGGATTCGAACAAGTGTTTGTAATACGATAATAAGTTGCTTACAAAAATACAAAAAGACTCGCAAAAGGTACAATTTTGACAACTAAAAAGGTTTTGTATAAGACCCATTAAGGACCCTAAACCCGTCAAATCCGTAGGATCTGGGTCTGGGTCTGAAAATTTTAAACCCTAAGGGTCCGAATCCAGGTCTGGATCCATAAAAGATAAAATGGTCCGAGTCCGGGTCTGACCAGACCCGCTCCAATCCCACCCATGACCATCCCTAGTTTGGAGCCTCAAAAGCAAAAATAATGAGAAATAAATTCCCAAAACGCAAATTTTCGAAAAAATATTCAATCCGTAAAAAAAATTCCGGTTTGGAGCCTCAAAAGCAAAAACAAAATAGCTTATCATGCCTCACCCACTTGAGAAATTTTTTTAATGAGCACCGAAGTTGGAATGCACATCATTCATTATTTGCTTGAGTTTCATTTTTTGCAAATAACAACCATTGCTCGTTTTGAAGAAATTCCGTTCAACATCTCTCTCTGAATGAGTTTTATCACCATAACTTTCTTGGTCATATTCATTCATATTAGTTTCCATTTTCATTCACCCATTTAATAATTAATAACACACTGCTTTTAATTCTGCTTATTGTTAAATGTTGGGCACTTGCATTAACAATGGCAGCTTTCTTCAATCTTTGATCACCTTGTTCGATCATCCAAAACCATTATCAGTGCTTAAGCAAATCCATGGCGTTATTATAGCTTCTGGACTATCGAAACACCATCAATTTGCATCTAAACTCTTTTCAATCTTTGCAGATTTAGGCAACGTCAATTACACTCATCGTTTGTTGTTGCACAATCCCAGTCCCTCGGTTGTCCATTGGAACAGAGTCATTAAGCTTTTCTCAGCTAGCCCAATTCCAAATAAATCAATTAAAGTTTTTTTGGAAATGCAGCACTATGGAATCATCCCTGATCATTACACATTCCCTTTTATAGTTAAGGCTTCGGCCCGCCTTGCTTCAATTAAACATGGAATGTCGTTGCATTCTCTAGTTTTGAAATCTGGACATGAATTGGATATATTTGTTCAGAATTCTTTGATTCATATGTATACTTCTTGTAAGGATATATTGAATGCACGTAAAGTGTTTGATGAAATGCAGCAGAAAACTATTGTGACATGGAATTCTATGCTTGATGGGTATGCTAAGTGTGGGGATTTAGTAAAGGCCCATGAAATTTTCAAGTCAATGCCTGATAAGGATATCGTGTCGTGGAGCTCTCTGATTGATGGGTATGTTAAGAGTGGTGATTATGGAGAAGCTTTGAAGGTATTTGAGAGGATGAAGGTAGGAGGGAAACCTAAGGCGAATGAGGTGACAATGGTGAGTGTTTTGTGCGCGTGTTCACATTTAGGAGCCCTTGAGCAAGGGAAATCAATGCATCGTCATATAATCAAGAATAACCTGACCTTAAATCTTAAGTTGCTCACTTCTGTTGTGGACATGTATGCAAAATGTGGAGCAATAGAGGAGGCCGTCGTTGTTTTTAGAAGTGTGCCAAAAGATAAAACTGATGTTTTCCTGTGGAATGCCATTATTGGAGGGCTTGCAAGCCATGGATATGTTCAGGAGGTGCTTAATCTGTTTATGGAAATGTCAATTATCAGAATTGTGCCCGATGAAATAACATATCTGTGTTTGTTATCCGCTTGCGCTCATAGAGGGTTGGTGAAACAAGCTTGGAAGTTTTTCGAAGATCTTACGAGAAGTGGCATGAAACCCAAGTCTGAGCATTATGCCTGTATGATAGATGTTATGGCAAGGGCAGGTCAGGTGGAAGAAGCTTATGATTTTCTGAACAGAATGCCTTTGAAGCCAACGCCTTCAATGTTGGGTGCGCTTCATAGTGGTTGTATGAGCCATGGAAGATTAGACCTTGCAGAGATACTTGGGAA
The DNA here is from genome assembly GCF_026212465.1 of Amaranthus tricolor. Classification (NCBI taxonomy): domain Eukaryota; kingdom Viridiplantae; phylum Streptophyta; class Magnoliopsida; order Caryophyllales; family Amaranthaceae; genus Amaranthus; species Amaranthus tricolor. The sequence continues at coordinate 10,488,258 of NC_080053.1, forward strand.
ACAGCTTGTCGAAGTTGATCCTCATCATGATGGAAGATATGTGGGCTTGTCCAATGTGTATGCTGCTGTCAAGTGTTGGGATGATGCAAAAATGATGAGACAAGCTATGGACAGTATAGGGGTGAAGAAGTTCCCCGGTGCTAGCTACATTGAAATTTCAGGGGCTCTTGAAATGTTTATAGCACACGATAAAAGACACCCGAAGTCAACTGAAGTCTATAAGATGGTAAATTTTATTTTGAGGCAAATGAAGAAGGATTCAAATTGCGTTGAATGTAGCATTTTATACTAGTTGAACTTACTGTAATTTCTACTTTGCAGTATTGTGTATAGTAGAGTGTCCCTTAGTTCGATCGAGCTGAATATTAGTTTCGGATTATACTGGACTATATTAAATTGATTCACTAAATCTTGTGCATATCTATTTATGTGAAGTTGCACATGATGTTCGGTAACAGGGTCAATCAGAAACAACCTCTTTGTTCAGTATCATCACTAGCAAGGGTAAGGTTTCTAGGTGGGAACCACTTGATGGCCATGGGCTGAAGAAATGTTGCAGTTTAAGTTTTGGAGCCAGTTAATTCAACTCTTGGTTAATGAAGCCATGAATATATCTTCAAATTAGTTCACTAATGAGCAATATAGTTTCATTTGAAATTTTCTGTGCTATAGAAGTATTTGATAAGGCTTATTCTGCTTTACTGATGCATCTTTCCTGAATGTACTGCTATAGGTAGGTAGAGTTATTATGTAGTCACCAAAGCTCAGAGAAAAAACTTAAATCCTATGTTAAGATGCTATGAAGGCAGGAAATGCAGGATTTTTGGGCTTTATAGAAACTATACTGTCCATCTTGCTTATTTGGTGGATAATGTACTTTCATAAATCTGGTTTTTTCTGCCTTATTCCGTAGATTATTCATTGCGATCACACTTTCCTTGTGCACGAAATTGCAATTTGTTTACGGCTGTTTTAGTCTTGACATAGGCTATCAGTGAAGGACTTGGTTCGAGTGAAGAAAATTATGAACTTATAAGAGGATGAGGAAATACACAGGATAAACCATTAAAGTTAAGCTTGCACAGTTTAGCTCATACATAAGGCCACTTTCTCTTGTTAGACAGATCCAAACGGTCGTCTCTAAAAACAAAAGCATTGAGGATTCAACCTTAGTCATTCATTCTTCGTCGATTTGGAACAAGCAATATCGATTTCTCGTTTCTGCTTTTTAATTCCTGCTCAAATTTTAAACCAAAACGAGTATTTTCAACTATAATATCCAATATTGATGGACCTTTTCTCTGGGAAAATGAATAACAGGATTTTTTATGCTAAGAATATAACTTACTAAAGCATTTCAAGATTGGGCTTCTCCCAGCTGTGTGGAGCTGAAAGCAGAGTATATTGCTCTTACTAACACAATTTGCGTCACAAAACTGTTTCCATCCAAGCGTAAATCTGGGTTGCCCACTTGATAAGGGAGACAACTTCACTTTCCAATGCCTCTCTTCTTGATCCAAAAGCGTTACGTCACATTTTCGGTTCGCAAGACCACATCTTCTACCAAAGCCAATAGGAAAATACTGCATTGGAGTTGTATCCATCACTTATCACTGAACATAAGCTAATCTATACTTTACTTACGTGCACCATTTAGCTTTTTTCGTTATTCAATATGTTATTTTGACCGTTTATATTTTGAATCACGTACAACTAAGAATGGATGCAGAATAGTAAAAACTTTGGAAATGGTGCAAAGCGAAAGGGACAGACGAAGTATCATAAGTGGGCCCTTCTCTGTTTGTGACAATTATGCTTGAGATTGAAATTTTTAATAGTAAGACTTAGAACACATTTATTTTTAGGGTGTTATTAAACATCACCATCCTTTTTCATTTTATCGCCACCCCCTCTTAAAATTACTAATTTGCCCCTAAAGTTTAAAAAATTACAAAATTGCCATTGGGCTTAAAACTTAATTAACAAATGTAAATAACACTTAATAATACTATTAACACTTTAATGACAAGATTTCTGTATATAAATAGAATTCTCGGACGCGTTATTGTGTGATATACGAATTCAAATACGGTACTATCTCTCTAAAAACTCTTTAAAAACGTTATTCGGTTTTAAACAAGCTGTTACTTGTAATCGTTTAACTATGGTTAACGAAAGCGACTACGAATCGGATCCGGTACGTAAATTTTTCGATTTGTATCGCTGTAATTCTTTTTAGGAAAAAAAAATCGCACAAACCTTATGTACTGAACCATGGTCCAGTCGCCCAATTTTGTTCGACTGAATCATGGTCCAGTCGCCCAGTTTTGTGCGATTCAATTTAATTTTTTTTTAATTATTATATTTTTATTTGTTATTATAATTATCAATTTTGTTTTTTGTATTTTTATTATTTATTATTTATTATTTATTATTATTATTATTATTATTATTATTATTATTATTATTATTATTATTATTATTATTATTATTATTATTATTATTGTTATTATTATTAATGTTATTATTATTATTATTATTATTATTATTATTATTATTATTATTATTATTATTATTATTATTATTATTATTTTTATTATTAATATTGTTATTATTATTATTATTATTATTATTATTATTATTATTATTATTATTATTATTATTACAATTTTTTTTAGTATTAGTATTTTTATAAAGTTTTGTTATTATTATTATTTATATTTTCATTATTAATGTAATTAATTTATATTTATTTTATTTGAAATTCGCAGGAGTTTGAAAACTTCGGAGACAACGTAGATTACTCCGGTAGCTTTGTTACGGATAGAGAATTTGTTTCCTTAGATGAATTACATAGTTAGGCCGATGCCATATTAATAACAATTGGTTTTCAATTTACATGTGCTTCTTATAAAAAAAAGAAGGATGTTCTAGAATTATTGTTTATTTAAGGTGTCACCGCTATGGTAATATTAGGGGTGATTTACAGAATCTAGATAACGCTGTCCGACCTGGTTCCAAAAGTAGAAGTTGCGGGTGTAAATTTTTGATTATAGCAAGTAGTCGTAAACTAGGACAAAGACCTTGGACGGTAAGGGTGTCTCCTGGTGAAAAAGGAAGACATAACCACCCATTCTTAGTGTACAGAGACGGTCATGTAAGGGTCAATAGGATCAATGTAGATATTCGGGAGCAACTACGACAACTTAGTGCAACCGGCAAGCAACCGGCTTTTATTATGAATTCTATTAGAGAAAATTTTTCTGGTTTTTATACTAGTATGAATCAGATATATAATATTAGACAATCAATTAGGAGAGAAGAAATGGAGGGTAGGACTCCCCTTCAACACAATCTTCATATGGCCATAGAACTTAATTATGTGGTCTGGACAGACTTGGATAGCGAAGGGAAATTGTGCAGATTATTAGTTGCAAATCCCATCTCTATTCAAATGATACGTACGTGGCCCTATGTTGTGTTGATAGATACAACGTATAAAACGAATAAACAAAAGTGGCCACTGTGCGAAGTGATCGGAATGACGCCAACCAATCACAACTTCTTGGTTGCGTTTTGTTTGATGCGAGATGAGGCGGCTATGTTGTATTCTTGGGTGTTGCAGGGATTGAGAGATATTTTCGGCACAGCTCAGACTCCTAGCGTCATTGTAATCGATCGAGATGAAGGTTTTTCTGCAGTTATTCGTGACGTCTTCCCAGGTAAAAAGGTTTTGCTGATTAATTATTTAAAGTAGTTTAGTATTTGTGGATTCAATTTGGGTCGTAGATTTAATTTGGGTATCAACTTGAATTTAAGATGAGTATATGGATTTAATTAGTAATTGAGTTGTTTTTAGTGTTGATTAGAATTGCTTATTTGGTTTCTAGTATAAATTTAGTATTTGGATATTAAAATTTTAGCTCAAAAATTGAGCATTCTGTTTTGGCCATTTTCGGGTCAGTTTTGATTGTTTTTAGGTTCTGGTGTCTTAATGAGATTTGTAGAGCTTCGAGTCGCGATCGCATGGGCACTTAAATCGCTCCAAAATGAGTTTATATGAGAGAGTTATGTTCAAAATACTGAAATACTAGCAGGCTGTCTTGAAAATCCATAATGAACCTTCTATTTTGGCTATTTTGGGATCGTTCTAATTATTTCTGGGTTTTAGTGTCTTAATAAGAATAGTAGAGCTCTGAGTAATGGTCGCGTAGCCACTTAAATCGTCTCATTTGGTTTCCTTATGAGTGAGTTATGCCTGTTTTAGTAAGAGGTGTCCTAAAACCATTACGGGATTTAATTCCTAATTTGGGATTAAGAGATATGGAAATTAATTGGATAATTAAATATTTTTGGATGAAGTATTAGATTTTGTTGAGACTTGTTGATTGTAGGAAGAACAATGACCTATGTGTTTAATCAAATACATTCTAATAGATTAAGGGTCTTGGTGTAACCTTAAATCCTTGTGAATCTTGATATGTAAGTATGAGATGGATGGACATTTAATTTACGAAATTGGTGGAACATGGTTGTCTATAAGAAAGTATTGGGTAATTGATATTCTTGAATCGACTGTGAGATTTTAAAGGTTAGAATGCTAGCATAACTCCTGGTTAAGCTGCGGTCTTAGGAGGAGATACAATAAGCTATATGATCCAAGTTTGTAGTATCGAAAGCTTTGTTGTGATGTTATGTTTGTTATGCTTCAGGAGGCGACGTCATCGAGTAACCTTTCTAGTTGATAGCTGCAAATCGATCACGGCTCTTTGAAGCGTCTTGTTGGTGAGTAGTAGCAGTCCCTTAAAGGGTCTGATCAGACTACTTTCTTGAAAATAAACTTTTTACTAAAGCTCTTTTGAGATTGGAAATTGTTGAGACAAATGTTGTTGTGAATGTTTATGCTGATATTACGATATGGTCAATGGATCGGGCTTGCGAGCTGGTCATTGACGAAGTTGAGGAACATTGTTCCCTGCTCCCTGTTTTTGAAGCGAATTGTCATTGAGATATTGACTAGCTTCACCCGAGAGCGACATAGCCTTAGAGCTATGGGGCACCTCTCAAACTAAACTCCCTGTGCGCACATAGATCTAGGGAACTGATGTTGCTTTTAAACCTATGATTTGAATTACTGTGTTTTTTTGTTTTGGATTGTTACTTCTCATTTAGTTTAGTCTGATTCCCTGTTGTTTCCATCCTTTTAGCTTGTCTACAGATCGGAACCAGTCGGGAATAATGGATTAGCGGAGGTGAATAGAGTTTCCAAGGATGTTAATTGAGCTGAGTACTTAGGAATTATAAATTTGTATTAGGAATTTTGGATAAATGTAAATTTGTTTTGGCTATGCTGGTTATATCGAACTTGTAGAGAATTGTATGATTATCTTGTGTAATAGTTAGATGTTGGTTTTGGAATTTAGCTGAGTTAGTCACGTTGAAGAGCTTGTGACCCCTTTGCTTGAGTTTTGGAAGTGTGATTTCAGTTTCTTGGGAAACGAACCCAATGATGACCTTGTTTACCCAGTCAACGGTAAGTCGAGTTGTTACAAAATATTCAGGACAAGTAGATGGAACCCCTTGGTTGAAAGTTCTACTATCAGCGAATTTGAACAGAGATCGCAAGCAATCGTGAATACGTGGTCGGTTAGGAACAGAAAGATCGTTCGGTATCTGGCTGGAACATGGATTCCACTTAGAGAGAAATTTGTGCGTGCATGGACGAATGATTGTTTGCACATGGGTAACCAGACTACCAGCAGAGTTGAAAGCCAACACTCGTCGTTCAAGTATTTGCCTTAGTAGCGGTAATAGCTCATTCGATACCCTGTTTAAAAGGGCACACGCACAAATTACAAATCAACAAGCCAGGATCCGACAAGCGCTACAGGAATCCATGAATTTTGTAGCAAGGTCGATGCGACATCATTTCTTTAGACCTTTATATCGCCACATACCTATCTATGCCTTGGAGTAGCTCCAGCTTGAGTATAACCGTATGTTAGAATTTGGTGATTTTGTATTAAACAAATGCGGTTGTGTACTTCAACACACACATGGATTGCCGTGTGATATATATATATATATATATATATTATATATATATATATATATATATATATATATATATATATATATATATATATATATATATATTTATATAAATATATATAAATATATAAATATATATATATATATATATATATATATATATATAAATATATATATATATATATATATATATATATATATATATATATATGTATTTATATATATATATATATATATATATATATATATATATATATATATATATATATGTATTTATATATATATATATATATATATATATATATATATATATATATATATATATATATATATATATATATATATATATATATATATATATATATATATATATATGTATATATATATATATGTATATATATATATATATGTATGTATATATATATATATATATATGTATATATATATATATATATATATATATATATATATATATATATATATATATATATATATATATATATATGTATATATATATATATATATATATATATATATATATATATATATATATATATATATATGTATGTATATATATATATATATATATATATATATATATATATATATATATATATATATATATATATATATGTATATATATATATATATATGTATATATATATATATATATGTATATATATATATATATATGTATATATATATATATATATATATGTATATATATATATATATATATATATGTATATATATATATATATATATCAGTTCACACGGAGCTTTGTATGTGGATGACATTCATCAATTCTAGAGCACTTTGAGGTACACAGAGGTAGGAGACGAGACAAACGAAGGAGTACGATTTGCCAACGCCAATGACAAAGAACTCTTTCAATCTCTGGTCGATAAAGTTCTAAAATCTGATACGTGCAGTTATACGCCGAATGTCTCAGGTACTTGAGTATGAACTGCACCCTGATGGAACCGAAATACTTGAGCCTTACGCAAGTCCACCTAGAAAGGGAAAACCAAGCACAAGTAAAACCATGAGGGAAAACCAAGCACAAGTAAAACCATGAGAAGAAATAAAAGTGCATTTGAATATAGCAGATCATCTTCTCGTGGTCGAGGCTCTAGATCTTTATCCCGCGGGAGATCCAGTGGTCGAGATACGCAATCATCAATAGGAATTAAGTTTAGTTTCAATTTTTCCGGTACATGACTATCCTTTTCATTATTTACTTTATTTGTTACAACTTCATCTTATTAACTTTATTTTCAATTATTGCAGATGATGCAGCAGGTCCATGGCCTAATGACATCCCATTCATTCTTCCACCTTACTTGTTTGACTGGATTGATGTGTTAGGTGATGGTAACTATGGATTTAGAGCTATTGCCGTCACAGAGCTGGGAGCCGAGGAAGCATGGCCTCTGTTAAGACGTGCTATGTGTATGGAAATGCAAATGAACAGAGAGCAATACCTAAGTTTGTATCTATCCCAGGAGTCGTTAGACGAGGTTATATTCAAAATAGGTTCACACGGCAATGGACCTGCTCCTTTTATTCACTGGATGGATGCACCGATGGCTTTGTACTCTGCAGCAACGTTTCTAAACTGTAATACCCCAGATTTAGCTTGAAAAAGGATTGATAGACTACACATATCAACAAGGTGCATCTTCTTTTCTAGGGAGCCCATTTGCTAAGAACTCCACAGTTAAGCGTGCTTGGTGGGGAGCAATCTTAGGATGGGTGACCTCCTAGGAAATATTTCCGGGTGCGCACGAGTGAGGCCAAAGTGCGCTGGAAAGACTTGTGTTGGTTTGTGGGGCTAGTCTACAGTCTCCAAGAGTAGTCACCAGCGGTCCGAGGGGCCGGGGTGTTACATAAACATTGGCATTGCTTATTATGGTTCTAGTAACGCTGACCCGATGTAAAACTGTTTGGTTCTTCCGTTAAGGAAAGCACCGGGCTTGCATAGTGTAAATAAAGTTATACATATATTTTTGGTGAATGGAAATCATTTTGTTCAACTTATAATGAACGACGATTCAGCCCTACTGCCGCCCATCCATCAACATTGGAGAGAAGCAGTTGAAAATTTCACCAGACATATTGACACACATTTCACTACGAGGATTATGCTCTGGAATAACCTACTCCATGCCTCCAAATAAACATCAGAAGAAGCAAAGGTCATGGAGTAGGTATCGTGTGCCGGTCGGAGAGCCTTGGCTGGTCTCATAGGAGAGGGGGGAATAGCCTGCATGAACCCGATCTGTCGCAATGTCTGCTCCGGCAAATAAATCTCGATGATATCAAAGCACGTGATACCCCCGATGATGGTGGTGCGTGGCTGCTCATTCAGCAAGACACTAGAAGCAGAATTGTACGGAGTCCATTCCACCTGCATGCAGGCCAATTTAACAAATAAGAATAATGTAAAATTAAAAACACATGCATAACAAAATGTCATGTAATGCACAATACCTGAGTCTCCGTCATTAAGTCAAGAACCCTGCGGCAGTCCCTCAGCCTGTCCACCTCACGACATGGTTTCTTTGGTGACCACATCTCCGCCCTAGTCATGTTTGGCACATCATCTCGGCGAGGATGAGGGCGGAAAGCGGGAAAGTACTCATAGATCCATGTCTGGAGCAATGTGAGGCAGCCCGCAATGGTCTTGCAACCAGCCCTAGATGCCATTCCGAGCTGCCTATACAAGTAGGCCAAGGTCACCGCACCCCAGGCCACCTCCTGCTAATCGACGTTCACGGCAAGTATCGGGTGAGGTCGCATGCCAATTCTGGTCTTATCCCCCAGCAAGGTAGAGCCAACTATAGCCATGTAGTACACCTCAAAAGGCTCAGCCGGCAGAGAACCTTCAATAGAAATGCCCAGTATGTGTTGCACATCGTGCAACATAATCGTCATTTCCCCCCATGGCATGTGGAAGGTGTTCGTATCCGGCTGCCACCTCTCTACGAACGCCGATATCAAAGCACAGTCGATGTGCTGGTGCATAATGTCCGGTAGTCGGCCGAGGGAAATGGCAGGTAGAACATCGTACAACGCATCGGACATATCCCTCAGTCGGATGATGGACTCCACCGGCCTCTTCCTAATACGGCAATCCAGAATCGGAGGCGTACGCTCGGAGCCGTCGAAAATAAGCTTAGCTATGTGCCCGCCATAGCTAGGGATCAGTCGCATATCTATCGGCCCCCGGGGCTGGGGCGATGTGACTAACCAGTCCGTGTTAGCGGACTGTGAGGGCCTGCTCTCCCGTGGCGGCTCATTATCGACGACGTTACGTCCTGCGCGCTCAGATGTGGCAGAAGAACTAGGGCCGCCACGTGCGAATCTCCCGTCGGGCCCTCGAACAACAGTCCAATCCAATGGGCGAGAATCTGGAGCTTCGTATTGAACATCATCAGCATCATTATCATCATCACTAGAAACCCCCCAACTACTCTAGATGCTGCTAGACTGGTCATCAAGAGGGGTTCGCACTAGGTCTAGCGCACTCGACCTTTGGGCAATATTGTGTCTGGCAGCCTCTTCCTACCTAGCCCTCCTAGCAGAACCCGTTACCCCCCCTCTCATGCGAGTCCCCTCTGAGTAAGGTACGCCTACAACTATTACCTCTCCACAATTGTCTAAAAAAACCCTTTCCTTTTCCTTGATTACCAGCCATTTACTACAATTTTTGACAATTTCATTAAATATTAATAATAAATGAACATATCAAATATTATGTTACATTAACCACATGAACAAAACACAATATTAATTTTCTAAATTAACAATAATCATAAAAATAGTAACAATATTAACAAAAATAATAACATTAATAATAATCATAACAATAATAACACAAATAAGAACAATAATCATAACACTAATAACAAAAAAAATAATTAAAAATAAAATTAAAGGATAATATAATAACAATAATAATAATAACAATCACTATAATAATAATATATTAGTAAAAATAATAAGAATAACAGTAGTAATAATAATAATAATAATAATAATAATAATAATAATAATAATAATAATAATAATAATAACAATAATAATATAAATAATAATAATTATTATTATTATTCTAAAAAACATCAAAATGAAATAAAATAAAATAAAATAAACAACACCAATAATAAAAATAATTTTCAACACAACATAGAAAGTTTATTAATAATAATAATATTAATTATAATAAACATATTTAAAATAATAAATTAATAATTAAAAGAAAAATAATAATTTAATAATAAAAACAATCACAATCACAAAAATAATAAAAAAATTAATAATAATAACAGTAATAATAAAATTAAAAATACTAATAATAATTATTCAAAAAGAAACGAAAAAAATAAAAAAATAAAATGAATCGCCCAGATCAGTTGGCGATTGAACCGGGGTCCAATCGCCCTGATCTAGGCGATTTATTTTTTACTTTTTTTTATTTTTATTTTTTTTTTAAATATTTAAATAATTTACATTCGAAAAAAACAACATCACCAACAATAATAGTAAAAATAATATTCAAAATAATATAAAAAAGTTATTAAAAATAAAAATAATAATTATAATTATAACAAACATATTTACATTAATAAATTAAAAATCAAAACATAAATATATATTTAATAATAAAAATAATAACAATCACAACAATAATAACAATAATAATAAAATTAATAATAATAACAGTAATAAAAATAATAATAATATAATTAAAAATTATAATAATTATTCAAAAACAAACGAAAAATAAACAAAAAAAAATTTAAATTGAATCGCCCAGATCTGGGCGGTTCATGTTTAAATTTTTTTTTTTTCGTTTGTAAATTTAAATTAATTAGATTCGAAAAAAATTACCTCGATTAATTGTTTGCGGATCGAACTTAGTTTTCGCTCCAACAATTTGCTTTTGTAAGTTGGTTTTTAAGTGTGGTAAGAAAAATTTTAGTGTAATTGTGGTGTATGTAGAAAATTTTAAGTTCAATGGCAAAATCTTAATTTTTTGAAAATTCAGGGGCAAATTCGTAATTTATTCAGGGGTGGCGATAAAATAAAAAGAGTGGCGATATTTAAGGATCGGGTACTTTTAAAGCAATAAGGAGTGAGTCTGATCTGACCACTCGGAGATTGGGAATGCACAGATGTAGCATCAGTAAATCTCATTTTGTTTTTACCTAAATCAATTCTTAAATTATTAAAATATGAATATAGACTATAGAGTAGTTTAAAATAAAAAAAGAAAAAAGGAAAGAAAATGAAAAAACCTTTGGCTTTGACATTGAGTGGATGATTGCAGATGGGGTATGTGTGCTCACAAGCTGTGGAAGGGTCAAACACAGATACATGGAAAACACAATTGGATTCATAAGTAAATACAAGAATATCACCCACTTTCAGGTTATGGTGGAGGCAAAATTCTTGCCAACCACCTTTGAAATGGCGGTTTCCTTCCACGTGGATCTTCCAATAAGTCTGAGTCTGAGCCTGAGCCGAAGGGTTTGTCGTTAGCACCACCGTGTTGAGTGGAAGAGCCTCAAACTCAGTCTCCAATCGCTTCATGAATGACAATGGAATTGACTGCATGTAGATGCATATGCAACAAGAAGAGTTCATTTTTGGAAATTGAGATACTTCCCTCCCTTCAAAAAAATTACAACAAAGACGTTTATACTTCGTCCATTCTAAAATACTTGCAACGTTTAATTTTTATATTAAAAAATATAAAAGTTTATATTAATAATTTTGTATGAGACGGATCAAATAAGATCCCATTTGACTATGTTTTAACTTATAGATTAAAAACTAATCACTAATTAAGGGTGATTAATAAATAGTATAATATTTTTAATGTGGCAAGTACTTTGGAACGGAGGAATGATTACTTTTATAGTAAGTAAATAAGCTTTAACTTCTAAACATTAAACCCTAAAAGACAAAAACTAACCTAAGTTGATAAGATTCATCAAATCTTACTTGAATGCATTTACACTGTACAAAACCTACTCAATATTAGTGCAAGTGCATTTAAAGTATCAAATCACTAATTTGAAACGGAGAAATATTAAATATAAAAATACTTAATATGATAAAGAGTTAAGAGAGACGAACGAAAGTGTTGAGGAAACCAGGAATAAGTGGCTGCATAAATCGAGCATTGAAACTGGCAATGTTGTTCAAGTGTCCTGAACCTGTTGAGCTTTCTGAGTCATTTTTAGCTTTGCATGTTTTCAGTTTTCTTCCCATTTTTGCTTGCAACTTGCTTCTGTTTTTTTGGTCAATTTTAAATAAAATGTGGCCAGGCCAATTAGTATTATTGTCCTTTAATTGCTTAATTATTAAGGCTGGCCTATCAGAGAGCATGCAAATTATGAAATAAGTGATACCCAATTTAGTTTGAGTAAATCTTAAAAACACTCCAGCCCTATTTAGTTCAACTAATTTAAACTGATTGACACTGATTCTTACTTATTTTTATCGTTTTTTGCTATAATTTAAACATAGTTTTATCGATTAAAATTAATTTTAACTGATTGCAAGTTGGTTCTTACTAGAAAACTTGTTGTGATAGACGGTCTCTTTGAGAAACCGTTTCTAACTAGGCTTGCCCATTATATATTTAAAAAATGGAAAATGTAGTGTAACTGCACGGTTACTCAATATGGCTTTAAGATACGTCAAGTAGGGGTTCACAATATGTAAAGTAGACATTTAGTATACCTAAAATAGGCATTTAGAATACCTCACGTTCTCTAAGATTAATCTACTTTATAATCACATGTACTATACATTCTCTCTTAGTAATGTTTTATTGATTTATTTTATTTGTTTGTAATTTTCAAGGTTTTTATTTTTGTGTTTTCTTTTGTTGAATTTCGTTATTTAAGGATTCGATATTGAATAATTTTGTATTGTTTACAGTCATGGATTCTTCTAAGAAGAAAATGAGTTTAAAAGGTGATGATGATCTTCTGTCATTGGTATTTAAAAAAAAAAAAAAGTTCGATTGTGTATGTGGTTTGTTTATTGTGCGCTTGCAAAGTTGAAATTTAGGGTTCGTAAAATAAGCATTTAGGATACTTCAAATAGGTATTCAGAATACCTTAAGTTGGAGGTTTTTAGTGTG
>NC_080053.1:10508971-10576471 GCF_026212465.1 Amaranthus tricolor
ATATTCCTTCTCCACCACCTTCACCTCAACTATATTTAGCACTAAGTAAAGTGTCAAAAAGGGTTGGTGAAAGAAATAAGAACACTAAGGCAAAAAGATCTTTTGTATACGATGATGACGACATAATTTCGTTCGATGTAGACCTTAAGGATGATGATTTTGATGATAATACAGATGTTGATTTGTTCTCTGAACACATTGAAGCATCTGTGTTAGAGGAAGTTAATAGGGCTGTTGGAGGAGGTCATAATATAGATGATGACTTTGTTGCTGGAGACGAAGTAGACCATGAATATGATGAATTACAATCTAAGGAGCTTAAAGGTAGAACTACATTTCCTATCTTTAATCCTAATGTTTATTTTCTTAGAAAAATCAAATTGAAAAAGCTTGTTTGAAGTTTCCTTTAATTGAAGTGTTAGGAGTTGGTGCTCAAAAGCATGCTTTTGAAAACAAGTATGACTAAGACAGTCCACACAATGTTGGAAGGAGGTATAGAGGTTATTGTGTAGACAGAAGTGGTAAATGCTTATGAAACAAGAAAAGATCAGTGAGAATTAGATGTAATCGTGACAATTCAACTTGCAAGTTTTATATTTATGCTAGTGAATTGAGAGGTGAAAAGACAATGCGGATCAAGACTTGTAGACTTGAGCAATAATGTTGAAACCACCATTATACAAGGAAGTTGACATCAAAGTTTTTAGTTGTTAGGTACTTAGATGTTTAGAGGAAGTATCTTGATTGGGATTTGATTAAGGGTCCGCAAAATAGAGCTAAGGAGGATTATGGTATACTTGTGTTATACTAAAAATGTTGAAATACTAAGGTAAGGGCAAAATTGATGTTGTATGGTGATGGATGTGAGTAGTATAAGAGAATTTGGGATGATATTACTGCAATAAGGAAATTATATAACCCAGATAGTTCTGCATTAGTTAGTGTCTTAGATGGTCCTGAAAGACCCTTATTCCAAAGCATATTTATTTGCTCAAAGTCAGTTTTGGATGGTTTTTACAAGGATGCAGACCAACTATTAGGTTGGATGGTTGTCATTTAACTAGAGCTTATCCTGGGATATTTCTTACAGTTGTTGGAAAGGATGGAAACAACAACATATACCCATTGGCATGGGTTGTTGTTGTTGTTGTAGAAGATTTTCACACATGGACATGGCTTTTACACAATCTAGCTGATTTTCTTCGAACAATAATTGATGAAGGATACACATTCATGTTTGATAGAAAAAAAGGTATACAGTCAAATTTAGTTTTAGTTTCATGTATAATATATTATGAGTGAGTTTACTAACTACTTTCCTTTGAACATGGTCCTATTAGAGCTTTGGAGACAATTTTTCTAAAAGCTTCCACAAAATATTGGAGGAGACGCCGTTGGTGCAACTTCAAACAAAAATGGAGTGTAGAGGCTTACAAGTATGTAATGTGGGCTACTACTAAAACCACAACTAAGGTAAACTTTTCTATTTTTCAAGCTTACAAATTATGTTACTACTTACAGTCATACCTACTATGCAAAACTTATTTCATGAACAGAAAAAAATTTAAAGAGGAGATGGAGGAACTAAAAAAGCTAAATGAGGAAGTATGTGCATACATGGTTGCAATTCTTCCCATAGCATGGAGTAAGCATGCTTTTGACGCACAATGAAAGTCTAACATGTTTTTAAATAAGATGTGTGAGTCATTCAATCATGTGCTAAAAACGTATCTGCTGCGTGTCATTTGCTGTGGTTTTATTTAGATGCAGAATTAAATAGCAAAAAAAAACGCAAAAATAAAAATATAACAAATGCTGCGGTTTTCCTTATGCCCGCAACATATTAGTTTGTATATGCTGCAGTTTTAGTTTGCTCGCAACAATTAAGTGTTTTTTTTTTAAATTACGCGCCTCTATAGTCTTCGTGAATACGCATTAGTCTAGGTACTGTTGTATTCATTCTTCTAAACCCACGAAAAACCCTCTGCGTCATTGTATACGTTCTTCGTTGTCTTCAGTAGTCTTCGTTCTTCATTGCATCTACTTCACATACATTGTTGTCTTGACCTTCTTCGTGTGCTACTATTTTCTTGTTTGCCATTCACTAGTGGAAAAAAAACATATCTGCTGCTAATCAATTGTTGCGGTTTTTGTTGAACGCAGCTTAAAATAGCATAAAAGAATTTGCAAAAAAAAATGGTTAATCAACGTTGCGGTTTTGTTGTAGCTCGCAGCACATGTGGAGTATATGCTGCGGTTTTTGGCAACCCGCAACAAATAGTTGAGTATATGTTGCGGTTTTTCGCAGCCCGCAGCAAATAATGATTCTAAAAAATTAAAAACCCGCATTTCAACGTTCATTTGCTCAAAACCCTCATATAACTGTTGTATTCTCCTAAAACCCACGACGACAACTGTCTTCTTCTTCAAGTTCTTCAAAAATTTCTTCAAAAACCCACGAAAATCTCTGCAAAAATCTCTTCAAGTTCTTCAAAAACCCACGACTGCTACTGTGTTCTTCTCTTTAAATTCATTCATCATCTTCCAAACCCTACGACTACTACTCTACGTGTTCTTCAATAACCACCCATTTCACGAATTTCCTTCTCCATCTTTATTTAAGATCTTCAACCCACCATTGTTGCTTTTCCTTCAAAAACCCACGAAATTAGGGCTAAGCTTGTTCTTCTTCAAGGTATAAAATTTTCAATCTTTGTTTAAGTTCTTCAAGAATAGCTTCTTTGTGTTTTAATAAGGATTTAGTCTTTTTTTATACTAATTTTGATTTTGTTTTTCATTATAGGTTACATAATCCTATTGTAGAAACAAAATTATCATATCTAATTACCAAGGTATGTATTTTATATTTGAATGTGAATAATTTATTTATGTATGTACTTGAATATTTGAATGTGAATAATTTTAATTAATTAGGATTTTTAGGGTAGATTGAATGTGAATAATTTACTTATGTATATATGTAGTTGTATATTTGAATGTGAATTATTTACTTATGTATGTAGTTGTATATTATTAGTTTCTTATTATTTTGATTTATGTGTATTTGATTAAAGAAAATGGTGTTTTTTATTATATATGTTTTGTAATTAAAATATACATAATTTGATTACTTTAAGTAATATAAAGGTTATATAGGGTTATATAGGGTTAATTAGGGTTAATTATATATGTTAAAAGTTGTGTATTAATTTTGTTTGGAATTAATTAATCACACTTAGGATGACAAAAGATCGTTCTTGGATGTATGGAAGCATTGAATCGTCACAATTTATTGATGGCGTATTAGAATTTTGTAATATTGCGGTTGAACATCAAGTTAGGATGGGGGGAGTTCGTTTTTATTGCCCATGTGTCACTTGTGGCAATTTATCACAGGTAGATCGTGGGTTTATATCCTTAGGGAGCACATACTTCGACGTGGGTTTAGGCCTCAATATCATGTTTGGATTTGGCATGGTAAGGAGGGAGTTTATAAAGAGAAAAGTGTTGTTGAGGATGTCAATAATGTGGCTGATGTCAATGAGGATGTAATAGATCGTGTTGATGGGTATGAGACAGAAGAAGAAAATGTCGATGAGGATGTAGATCGTGTTGATGAGATGATGGAGAGAGTCGAGAATGAGTTAGGAAAACGTCCTCGTGTTTTTGACTTGTTGACAGAGACTTCTCAAAAGCCTTTGTACCCTAGACGTACAAAGTTCACTAAACTAACAACCGTGTTGACAATTTTCAAAATCAAGTCAAAGTTTAATTAAAGTGACACTAGTTTCACAATGTTATTAGAAATGTAAGGTGAGATACTTCTAGGGAAATGAACTTCCAAAGTCGACATATTATGCCAAAAAGCTCATGTGTCCTTTCGGCTTAGAGTACCAGCAGATTCATGCATGTCCGAATGATTGTGTATTGTATCGGAATGAAAATGAGAACTTAGAAGAGTGTCCTAGTTGTGGGTTATCGCGTTACAAGCATAAAGGGGCGCGGGATGCTAAGGGGCCCCCGGCTAAGGTGTTGTGGTATCTTCCAATAATACCTAGATTCAAGCGCTTATTTTCTATAAAGAAATATGCGTTAAATTTGAGGTGGCATGTGGATAGGGTGAAGAAAGTTCACTTGCTCACACATTTATCTGATTCTCCGGAGTGGAAGAGTATTGATAGGTTGCATAAGACTTTTGGGGATGAAGTTCGTAATTTAAGGCTCGGACTGTGTACGGATGGAATGAACCTTTTCGGTAATCTTAGTTCTCAACATAGTACTTGGCCGGTACTGTTAGTGATTTATAATTTGCCACCTTGGTTGTACATTGTTGTCTTCAACTTCTTCTTCGTGTGCTACTAAATCAACCTTCAAACCTTCTTCAAAACCCACGAATTTGTACTTCTTCAACCTTCTTCAATACCCAAAAATTTGTTCAATCCAAACACACGAATTAGGGCTGAGTTTTTTAAAGGTAATTTCTCATTGTAATTTATTTTAATTTGTTCTAATTTTGGTCAATACAAACGCACGAATTTGTTCAATACCCACGAATTTGTTCATTGTAATGTGTATGAATTTTTTTTTATAATAGGTAATTAATTTCTTTGCATATATTAAGTTATATTTTTGATATGTTTGTGTTTGTAACTATAAATGTTGATTTTATTTAAGAATGTGATTTCATTTATGAATGTAGTTGCTATTTAGAAGTTTTACATTTTACCTAGTTTATATAATTAGTTTGTTCATTAGAATATACATAATATTATTATGATTAATTAGGATTGAATGAATGTGGTTACTAAAATAAATGTTGTTATTAGAATATACATAATATTATTATGGTTAATTAGGGTTAAATGAGTGATTATAACTTAGTTAGTTAATTAAGACTCGGACTGTGTACGGATAGAATAAACTTATTCGGTAATCTTAGTTCTCAACATAGTACTTGCATCAATAATTTGCCACCTTGGTTGTATATGAAGCGTAAGTACATTATGCTTTCGCTTCTTATCTCGAGATCTAAACAACCTAGAAATGACATAGATGTATATCTTGCACCTCTCTTTGAGGATTTGAGTAACAAATAGGATAAAGGCGATTCCGTGTTTGATGCATATGCTAATGAGGAGTTCACCTTGCGTGCAATGCTTTTATGCACCGTTAATGATTTTCCGGCATATAGCAACTTATCAGGGTATAAGAACAAAGGGAAGAAAGCATGCCCAATATGTATCGCTGACATGGAATCCACGTGGATTCCTAAGTGCAAACACGTATTTATGCACCATCGAAAGTTCCTCCCACGAGATCACCAATATCGTAAGAAGAAGAAGATGTTCAACGGGAGGTTGAGGACTGTGTAGCTCGTCGACCGTTGACCGGTTATGAGGTTTATGAACAGGTTAAGGGAGTTGAGACTATATTTGGTAAAACAGGGCAAGTGCAAGGGGGTGAAGACCGATTATGGAAAAAAGAATCAATCTTTTGGTAGCTTCCATATTGGAGAGATCTACAGGTTAAGCATTGTCTTGACGTTATGCATATAGAGAAAAATGTATGCGATGCCATACTCGGGCCTCTCATGAAGATTCCGGGTAAGAAAAAGGATGTTAAGGCCGTGCGAGATTGGTTTGAATGTAAGGGTATTTTCCGGAGTTGTGGGCACAGGATAAGGTGAGTAAGAAAAGAAATAGAGCTGATGAAGTTGGTGGCAGTAACAAGTGAAAGGGCGGTAAGAAGAAGATGAGTAATGACAAAATTTATTTGCCTCCAGCTTGCTACACATTATCCAAAGTAGAGAAGCGGGCATTTTGTGAGTCTTTATATAGCATTAAGGTTCCGTCTAGGTACTCTTCCAACATGAAGAGATTTGTGACCCTAAATGGTAAGTTGAAGTTGGGAAGCATGAAATCTCATGATTGCCATTTAATGATGCAAGTGTTCTTACCAATTGCAATCCGTGGAATACTGCCAAAACATGTGAGATATGCTATTATCGAGCTATGTTCGTTTTTCAACACAATTTGTAGTAAAGTTCTTGATCCCTTTAAACTTGATGCTCTTCAAGTCAATGTGATTATAACTTTATGCAAGTTTGAGATGTATTTTCCACCTTCTTTCCTTTGGCATAATGGTTCATCTTATTGTCTATCTCGTTCGTGAGATCAAGCTTTTGGGTCCAGTTTTTTTAAGGTGGTGTTATCCTTTTGAAAGACACATGGGTGTTTTACAAAACAAGATGAGGAATCCAGCACAACCCGAGGGGAGTATGATTCAAGGCACTGTAAGCGATGAGATTGGTAACTTTATAGCCGAATATTTGGCCATGGCAAAGCCTATTGGACTTCCCACCTCTCGACATGAAGGAAGGCTTGAGGGAAATGGAACAATTAGCTCTAAATCGATCACACCTCCTCGAGACAGTCTTCTACAAATTTGATTGTCGAGGATCAGGAAAGTCAACATGGGGATCCTAAGGCTTCGGCCGAGCCAACACCCGAGCCCATTACACCCGTAGCACCCCAGCCCATTACTACCCCTGAAGGGAAAATTCCTACACCAGAGACCATGAACTCAGTTGCTCAAAATCCGGAGCCAACTCCCGAGCCAGTGGTAAAGGTATATCGTTTTTAAATATATAAGCACTTATTAATTTAAAGTGCAACGTGTTTTAGTATTTTATTATGATGCTTATTATACTAAACGTCACAATTTTCAGGAGCCGACTTCTTGTTCTCTTTTGCTGCCTGAGTTTGGTGTTACTAGTGATGGCGACTTAACTGAGGTTGCATATGGTGTGGCACAACCAACCAAAGAGGGCCAAACAGTGCATTCCATGCATGTTACAAGTGGGCACATCAGTGTGACCATAGAAACTATTCTAAAGGGGTTTGAAGATTTCTCACTCCCGGTTTCAATGCCAGAATGGAGCCTTAAGAAACTATCAGATGCCCTAGGTACTTTCGTCACATGGCCATATGCTTGGTTTTGATTCACTACCATGGTAATAATCAATTGTATCTTATTTATTTTTATTATTTTAATTGCATGCTTACATTAATTTAATTGTATAAATTGAAATAGCAAAAGAGTCCAAAGGGCTCTAGGAGAGAGATCGGTTCCTCATCAAAGGTGTCGACTGGGTCAAAGTCGGTGGCAATCACTCTAATTTTGACTAATGCATAGTTAAAAGATCTCTCTCAAGATTGCAAATGGCTGCACAAATGTGCATCTCGCATGCGTGAGGAGGGCCAATCATTCTACCCCTGCAGAAGGAACAATTCTGCTTTGTTGAGAGCTCTTTTGTAATTATTGGTCCTAGTGACATTGGGCAATTTTTGAGAGGAGAAATGTTGAATGTAGCTCTTATCCGTGTCTACATTAGGTGATGTTCATTATCTTTCAATTTAGGCATTATTGTTTAATTGCTTTAATAATCGAATTATTGACAAAATTTTCTTATTCGTGAGTTTAGTACGGCTTACGAGGAGCTAAATTCTTGCGAACCTCCAATAAAAATTGGATGGTTTTTTCCTAAATCGATTTCGGGTACTAAAAGCGTAAATGATCTAGATGACGTTAAAGCATACATTTAGATGCGTTGAATGATTCCTTTGCATCTAAACACATGTTCATTCAGGCTCCATATGTGAAAGAGTAAGTTTTATTTTTGAAATTGAACTTATCTTTTGTTCACATATTCTTTAATTTGTTGATTTTCAATTTGCGTTTGTAGTTTGAATTGGATACTTTTGGTCATATGTCCTTTGACGAGTACTGTGCACGTCTTCGACTCATCACAAAAAGCTCAAAGCCCGCCTCGCAACACAGAATTTAAAGCCTTGTCGAATACGTAATTTTATAAATTTTACCAATTTCATTTAAGTGTCGTATATAAAAAAATAGTCATACTTTTCCCATGCGTTTCAGCAATGAAGAAAGTGCATGGAGAAATGGGATCTATATCCAGAGCCACATTTCCGAAATGGACAGCAGTAAAGGTACACAACACTATTCGAAATACGTTTCATTTAAGTGTTGTTGGCACTTTCGCGCATAAAGTAGCTCACACTTAGTTTGTTTTGCACGAAACTTGGCACACAACGCTATTTGGTATATATTATTGTGTTGAAGTGTTTAGAATTGAAAATCATAGTCATTTGTTTGAAATTACGTGCTAAGTTGCGATTTTAAGGGTTTTTAAGTGTTTTTGGCACTTTCGCACATAAAGTAGCACAAACTTGGTTTGTTTTGCACGGAACTTGGCGCACAACACTATTTGGTACATATTATTGTGTTGAAGTGGTTAGAATTGAAAATCACAGTCATATACTTGAAATTACATGCTAAGTTGCGATTTTAAGGTTTTTAAACGTTTTTGGCACTTTTGCGCATAAAGTAGCTCAAACTTGGTTTGTTTTGCACGAAACTTGGCACACAACACTATTTGGTATATATTATTGTGTTGAAGTGTTTAGAATTGAAAATCATAGTCATATGTTTGAAATTACGTGCTAAGTTGCGATTTTAAGTATTTTTAAGTGTTTTTGGCACTTTCGCGCATAAAGTAGCTCAAACTTGATTTGTTTTGCTCGAACACAACAATATTTGGTATATATTATTATGTTAAAATGGTTAGTATTGAAAATCATAGTCATATGCTTGAAATGACGTGCTAAGTTGCGATTTTAAGGGTTTTTAAGCGTTTTTGCCACTAACATCTATTTTCTCTTAGTGCTTTCGACAAGATAATACTGTTGATTGCGGCTACTACACTCTCAAATAGATAGACGATATCTTACAATCCGTGAAGAACGTTGGAGTCGAAAATACTGATGCTGTAAGTATTTGTTGCGTTCTTAGATTATAATATTATATATTTACAATAGGTAAAATCTAATGTTTATGTATCATTTAATTTAAACTTTTTTAAGTATTTTATTTAATATTATATATATATATATATATGTGTGTGTGTGTGTGTGTGTGTGTATATATGTGTGTGTGTGTGTGTCTATATATATATATATATATATATATATATATATATATATATATATATATATATATATATATATATATATATATATATATATATATATATATATATATATATATATATATATATATATATATACATACATACATACATACATACATAACCTGAACGAATTTTAAATCGAACTGCTATAAACCTGAACCAATTTTTAACATAGAAGTATGATAGACTCATATTCAATCATCTTATTTGCTAAGCTAATAAAGTGTTAGATATTTAATAAATTTAATTTTATAAATACATAGTATCCCGTATTTGGAGTTAATAATCAATGGTCAATGTTTATTTAACTACTTTTAATCGAATTAGATGAATATTGATAGAACTTTATAATTTTAATTTTCGGTCAAACAAGTAAAAGTAACAAAATAATAATGATTACTAATTAATTTGCATTTTAACTATTTTGCTTTAAATAAAGGGAATCTTGTCATCAATTAAAAATTGACTAACAACTAAATTTGATATTTATTCGATCGATAGTAATTAGTAATACGTAGTTGAATTTTGCTTTAATAAAAAACTCGAACCCGATCTGTACCCGAGACCGATTGACACTCGACACGAACTTCAACCTACACCGAACTGATACTAACCCGATAGCTTGAATAACCAATCTCCAACCAAACCGTGACTAACCGACTCGACCCGAGTGTGACCCGTTGTAACACACAGCCTAAAAATAACCGATTCAAAATACAACCGAACCGAATGATATCCGTCCGAAATCGACCCGATCACCCGAACTTCTCTAAGCATTAAGCCCAAACAAATAGTCAAGCTCCTTTAAAAAGGCTAAACGTAATCCTAAACCCTTTTACAATTTTCACGCCTCTCTCTCTCTTCTTTTCTCTGTATTCACTTTCCTTTCCTCCTCAATCAAGTATTATCCTTCTTGCTCATCTTTTTCGTCTGTCTTCAACTGTTTTGTTTTGATTTCTTTTAAATTATAAGATTTATTAAAATTCTTGATGATTTAAATTATCCTTGCATTTATATTTCATTTTTCGTATTTTAATTTCATTTCAGATCTAATATAAGTATTTATTGTTCTTTTACAGATTAGGGAATCAAAGAAAACCTATTTAGAATTCTTAGTAGAATAATTTTGGATTTAACGTGTTTTTTTCTCAATTTAGATTTAATGTATTTTTTTCAATTTTTCTTGATCTGTAATTTTCTTTTTATTTCATTTTAGATTCAATTGTTTTATTCAATTTCAAAAATTCTATTTCTTATTTTCATTTATGAATGTATTATTAGATTTTGTAGATTGTGGAATTCATATGTATTTTAGTTTTTTAATTGAATTTTTGTAATTTTTTCTCAATTTTTGTTTGGGACCTAATGCAATTCAGTGTAGTCGAAGTAATTTGGGTTTAGCTCGGTTCAGTGTTCAATTTTTTCGATTTGGATTTGGACTTGAAATGTGAAAATCGAATTTATTTGGTTTTGCATGAAAATCAAACTAAAAACTTAATTTACACCCTATCATTAATAGTTTCCAAATTAATATTTTCCTCAAATACCTACTAAAATCTATTTCTCTTTAAATAAGTTTCCAAAATTAACATTTCTAACTTTACAATAAATAAAACTTTATTCTCTTAAAAAAAAATCAAATACTCTAATTAAAATTCAAGTTAAAATGCATCATTCGGATAAGTTTTCAAAATTCAACAACTTCACCAAAAATTAATATTTCAAGTTTAGAAAAAAAAAAAAAAGTAAAGTTATTAGGTTTATAAAAATCAACATTTTAGTAATAAAACAAATAAAACTTATAATTTCACAAAAATCAATATTTCTAGTTTTAAAACAAGTCAAATTTATAATTTTCACAAAAGTCGATATTTCTAATTATAAAACAAATAAAACTTGTAATCCCACAAAGTCAATATTTCACACATACTTTGAACGGCAAGTATACTAAAAATATTCTTACATCATTTTATATAATTTTGGTCAAATAGTTAGTAAATAAAATATTTTATACTAAATAATGATTAAAAGTTATTTTTATTATAAAATTTCATATATTCAAGAAAAACACTTCAATATTTAATAACTTCTAAAAATTTCTCAAAAATATCTTTTTTAAATTATTATTTTATTATTATCACAAAAATAGTTGTAATAATTTAAAATAGTAATTTAAATTCCTTTTTTTTTTACATGATATTGGTCGAATGGTGTTTTGGGCCCTTTTCACACAAAAAAAACGACTTAATTTAATATATCATAATAAATACTAGATTTAAATAATTAACATAACCACTTTAAATAAAATAAAAACTTTACATAATAACTTAGAAATTTACTATATCTTTAAGGATACGCTTAAATCTTAAAATAAAGTATAATAATAATATTCTTAATATAATCATACTTAGTAAAATACGTTTATAACATAACTTATTACCTTATAAACTAGTTTGAAGGCTAACATAAACAAATTAATAAAAAATTCTAACATAAAAAAAATAATAACATTCCTAATGTAACACATAACTCATAAACATACTAGCACTAGTTTATAACATAAATCATACTTAATATCACTAGAATACAATTGTGCACCCAACTTCCTAAACTTGTTCAAAGATTATTAAATTAACATACTAAAACTACTTTTAGCATACACATATATACTTAATATAATCTTGATCATAATTTCATTAAACTAACTTCCTACTAAAGCATATCAACATATTTCATATTTTCCTTATTATAAAATAAATATAATGTAAAATTCCACAAAGAGAGTAGGGTAAGAAGTTATATCATACTAACACCAAGGATTAGTACTAAGTACTAATTAGGAAAATAATAAGAAATAAGACCCTCCAAGATAGATAATAATGCTCCAAAGATAATTAATCCAAACTCCCAAAATAATGATCTTCTAAGCTCCCAAAATAATTAAATCTAAACCCCCAAAATGATGATACATTAAGTACCCAAAGTAATAACCCAATAATGCTCCATAATGATGATGATTTAAGCTAAATAAAGAGTGTTCTAAGCTCCATCTTCTTAAATTTCTTCAACTAATAATAAAGGTATTAAGGTAGTAAGATTTTTAATGAAGTGAAAATATAAAAAAGAATATATATTAGAAAGATTTGATGATGGTGGTGTAAGTGATTTCATGGGTAAAGGGGGTATTTATAATGGATTTGGGCAACTTTGTAGTTTATTAGATTGTATGAAAAAGAGTGTTAGGAGTATAGAAGAAGGTTAACTTGTGTAAGTGATTTAGAGTGTGTAAATGAATATGTAAAAGTTCAAGTGTTTAAGTGAATGTGTACGAGTTTGAAGTGTAGAAGAAGGTTAGCCTGTGTAAGGAAATGGTGATAACTTTTGTAAGTGATGACCATCATGGGTTATTATGGAAAGGATTTTGATTCATCAAATTTTTGTTCTAGTATATACAAATGAATATACTTTAAAATAATGGGTAAATTTGATCATGAAAATATGTAGTTTACTTAAAAAATTTTGCTTAAACTATACTTAAAGTTAATAATAAAAATACGACTCATTTTTATGTATAAAATAATTAAATCAAAATTATAAAGTTAAAATAATAAGTAGTAATGTTAGCTTAAGGAAGAAAGTTAAAACATAACGTTTTACAAAATCGTGAATACAATAATAAAATTTTACTTTTGCGTACTATAAAATAATAAAATAATAATTTAGTGCTTTAAAAAAGATTTTAAACAAAATTCTATTTTAAAGTTTAATATTTGAAAGAAATTACAAAATCGGAAAAGGTTTAAGAATTAAAATGGTTTGAAATGGATAACCAAAAGTTTAGAAAATTGAATTGAAAATTCAGAATAATTAATCGGAAGATTAAGATGAAGAATTTTGAGTTTGTTACAAATACTCTATGCCTTATAACCAATTTATATTTAATAATAACGTAAAAAATTACATGTCGAACAGAATATATATATATATATATATATATATATATATATATATATATATATATATATATATATATATATATATATATATATATATATATATATATATATATATATATATATATATATATATATATATATATATACATATATATATATATATATATATATATATACATATATATATATATATATATATATATATATATATATATATATATATATATATATATACATATATATATATATATATATATATATATATATATATATATATATATATATATATATATATATATACATATATATATATATATATACATATATATATATATATATATATATATACATATATATATATATATACATATATATATATATATATATATATATATATATATATATATATATATATATATATACATATATATATATATATATATATATATATATATATATATATATATATATATATATATATATATATATATATATATATATATATATATATATACATATACGATTTTTTGGATTTCAAATAAAATAAATAAATATTATTTTAAAGTCAAAACGTTTTTTGTTAAAAATGGTTTGACACGTTAGAGTAACTATTCACTGAGTTGTGACTCATGTTTTGTGTTATTGTTTTCCATAGGTAATGACAAATTTTTTGACGTGTTTAATGCATGAAGGTTGGGCGAAGTAGAGCATATATCATGAATATATTTTAATAAGTGTTTGTTTATTTATTTTGCTTAAACTATATTAGTTATAAATATTTGTTTTGACGCCTTACACTTTTTAAGTGTGGTGGATGTCCTAATTTTACTTTTTGCTGCTATTAAATTTTATTCATGTGTATTAACATTTACTTTTTTTATCAGTATAAAAATTATGGGTGTTACAACCCTTTCCCCAACAGTATCCTATAAATAAAGAAGGGTGAATTGTCAAAAATAAACCAACCTTTGCTCAACCCGCTGAAAATAAATTTGTCTATCAATTATTTTTAAATATACTTACATATTTGATATAATTGCTGAAAATAAAGTCAACTATTGTTTATTGTTAATTGCTTGAATATATAGAAGCTTTGAAGATGATTATAAACAATAGGTGCATTTATTTTAAGAAAATATATTTGATAGGTGTGTTATTTAAAAATAAACAATTGGTGATTTATTTTCAACGGGTCAAACAAAAATTGGTTTATTATTGACAACTTCCCCAATAAGGAATGATATTACCCAAACCAAAATGATATGCAACAATTCAATATTATTGCACACCTTCAAACATGTTGCGGATAAGTCAACTTCTACATGATTCGTTTGTTTGTTGTTTTCTAAAGCTTTGGATGAGTCAAGTTCATTTTCCTCTTAAAGTGTTCAACTTCTTTTTATAAATGAATTGTTTCATTCATCAACTTCAGAATAACATCCTTTTGCCATTTCATCATTGGATTGTCTACTTACCTGAACAACTTGCAGCTCCTTGTGTTTGTTTCACAATCATAGTCAAAAAATGCCACAAATCTTCTTCCTAGATTATCATTAGTCCAACCCCCTTTTGAATTTCAGCATTCTTGAAAGAACTTGACATCTTTTTGAAATTACAATCTTAATTTATAAAAAAATTATAACGAAGACTTAATAGTTGTTACTAATAACGAAAAATATATACTTGATTTTTTAATCAGCTTTTCTTTTTGTCCGCTCTTGCTAACAATGAACAAGATCTGACCACAAGCTTGAGCAAAGAGACGCTTATTCTAAAAAATAGTTTTTGGAAAGCTCTTTCATATATAGGTTTATTAAATTAAGCTTAATTAATTCCAAAATTCCATTCAATTACAAGTATTCCAAAAATTTAATGGTCACAGTATAAATTCCGGTACCCTTTTGGGGGCAGGCACAATGAAGGTTCAGTCGCATTTTGGATCCATTTTCAAATTTGTGACGCAAAACAGACTGCCAGAAAAGAGTTCAGAATCCATGAGCTAATTCATAGTGTTATTGATCTCAAATCTAGACGACTATAAACCGAAATTACAATTAATACATCCCTTGCTACTAGTTAATGAACTATGCTAACCTTTGCACTATTTACTCAAACAGCCGAGACAAGCAAGCAAGGCAAATAAAAAGCTATGGGATTTTATTCAAAATCAACCAGAACGGTGGCAAATGAAACAGAAAATAGAGGATGTGAGCTTCACACGTCCAAAAACGATTTCATAACCCCTCTTCTACATATGATTTCAATGCTTACGAAGCACAGTATAGAAATCAAGTATGGTAGAGTGAATCACCTCCGATAGGAGATCTGGTGAGTGAAAAATTTCACCAAGAGAAAGGGCTGGCTCCTAGCAAAAATATCTCATTCTCTACATCTTTTACCCACTGACAAACGCGGTTGCAGGTCTTGATTGCTAAAGCCTGTAAATTCAAATCATCATAGGCAACGTAAATCACATGTTAAATATCCACAGCAAAAGATTTTCATTTAGTCTGTCCCTAAGCTTGCTTCAACAAAGCAAATTTATGAAAAATTATATTTTAATTGAAGGTGATAAACTTAGTTACTATTTGGATTTTAAAAATAATAAAGCAAGAGAATTCATTATTACAGATTTTTGTGCCGTTATATAGAAACAAGAGCTACTGAAGGTGAATACATCAGCAAACATCAGAGATAAAACTATTTTTTGTTTAACAGGTTCACCGAAAAATAATTGTTTTCAGGTTTTGCTGATAAGCTCAATAGCACCTATACGAAACACTGGTCAGCTCATCCTTTTCCCTCCCTACCTTTAAAGCGTCAGGGTGGCTTTGGTGTCTTTGGTTCTGGAAACAGGGCTAAGCTTAAAAAAATTACATGATACAGAAGCAAAGAAGCAGGCAAGCTACAAGAAAAGTTCTTGACATCCCCACTTGCCACAAAGTGACAAACATTAGAAGCTACCTCTATGGTACTTTTTGAAAAAATCACAAAGTGAATATGTTTTGAGAAGAAAAACCACCCATTATTTCTCTCAATAAAGCAACCAAAAATATCCAAATACTCTTTCCACCCCTGCTTGCTTACAACACAAGAGTTTGTCACATACATCTTACAAGAGCTTAAATATGTCTAAACAAGAATCCAAAACGAAAAATATGATTGTTTGAACAGAAAAAAAAAACAAAAAAGAAAAACATATTTCACCTATAAAATCGTGTTTATAAGGTGGACTTTCCCATTTAAGTCCCGAAAATATATAATTGCACAAAAACACGTCAATGCTTCAATGCTGCGGAAGTAAATGAATGAGCTTCATGATTAAATATCTTATATTTAATAAATGGGATGCGGCAAATTCCCCCCAGCAAGAAAAATCTAAGACAAACAGCTGAACTCAGATAATAATTCCAAATTTTTCACAAGCTAGTGTGAGAGATTCTTACTATCAACTAGCTTAAAGAAACAGTGAAACATTAATTTACGAATGCTCTTTGATGTGATTGAACAGTTGTCACAATACAGTTACAGGCGTAGATCATACCTTGTCAGCAAGGGGGTCAAATGCAGCATATAGCTCAAAATCTGGTGTTACCCAGCAAAGTAGGACTGCAATTGATTAAAAAACGTGAACAAACTTTAGAAAGAAATAAAATAAAATAAGTATTTCATCTACATATAAAAAGTCAAAATTTACCATAATTCTCATCTCGTCGGTATTGGGTCTTGTGGGGACCAAATCCTTTATCGTGCATTGAGGCGTAGATCTTTTGGTAAGCTCTATACAATCTATGACAACAATAAGTTAGAGTTAATGGTTGGAGTTCATAAATGATACCATTCCAGATTAAGATAAGAAAACATCCTCAATGCTCTAAATTATCGTGCAAACCTTTTCTGCTGTTGAGATGTATTAATTGGCGATGAGAACTCTGAAGATATATACTGATCCATATAAATACTGCGATATATAAAATGCCAGAGTCCACAGGGACCACCAACACCGGTGTATGTATCTCTAAGTCTCTCTGGAGAATGTTGGCCTAAGTGGGAAGACGCCGAACCAGCTCGAGAAGACGGATCCACAGGCAAATCATCAACACGCATCCCACCTTCTAACATAGATCGTTGCACCTCACTGAGCACATTCGATTTTTGAAAAACAGCCTCAATACTTAACCTGCAGTAATTAATTCCCCCATGAAAAAAAAGAGGAATACATAAACATATGAAAAAGAACTCTGTACAACCCTCTAGAAACTGTTATCAGTTGCAATTTGCAAAATGTCTATTAGTTCATAAAAATATTAGTTAGCTACTTCAAAAATACTTCTTTTGTTTCATGTTAGTAGCAACATTTTTAACTTTAGAAAATGTCATAAGTAACAAAATTTCTAATTTGCATAATCCCCCCCCCCTGCGGTCTTTTTTGTCCCACTTTTTTCCTCTCCTTTTTTCACATTCTCTTCTATCTCCTCCCACTTGCCCCACTTATAGCCTCTGTCTTTCCACTATTTGTGCAAATTATTGGTTGCCCAACTAATATGAAAAGGAGAAACTAGTTTTATTTGAAAATTCCTTTCATCTGCTTTTTTCCCCTTGTCAAGCAAAAGCAACTATACTATTGTTGCCTAAGATATCCAAAAGAACAATTATTCAAAAAGTAAAGTCCTCTGTTCTTATCAGCTTTTTCTAAAAACAATTTCTTCATAAATTATGTTGGCAGTAACCCAAAAGCAAGGCCAAGCCAAGAACAAAAATTTGTGTACAAACATGAATTTTAAAGACAATGCATTAAATACCTGCATTCTTTGAGATGATAAAAGGAATCTGAGCTTGTAGTGAGTAGAATCAAGTATGTATTAACCTGCAACAACAAAGTCGGCAGATGTCAGAATTGTCCAACCTGATGCACAAATATTTAACTCTGTATGCTTCATTGGGTGAAGTAGAAGTCAATTCAGCCCATTTGTTAAAAAAGCTTCAAGTCACAATCAAATGCAAACCAAATTTTGAAAAGATGACACCTCTTATACAGAATTTCAACGAAAAATACACTTGCATACAAAAAGATTGCTCAAGGGGAAAAAACAAAGTAAAAATGACTTTGTGTCCAAGAGTGTTGAATGTAAATGATGCATCGCATGTTAATTGACCATATAATTCTAGAGGTAGAATCACACTTCAGAATAAATACAACGAAAAAATATATAAAATCCAGAAAACAGACCTCTAAATCAATTTAGCAATAAATAATTGTATCAACCACAAACTTCATGGAACAATGTAACTTACATCCAAATAATGGACATATGCATATAGAAACACCATTGGATTATATTTTGGCAGGCAAATTGGTGAAAAAGACTCCGATGTCCTGTATTTAAATGACATGAAAACCAACTTTGAGTTAAGATACAATCACGGAAGATGCATGATAAATGTGCAGAATAGAAGCATGGTAACATCCTGCTTAACCAATTTAAGTATCCATATAAAGCCATATGGCCCTACCTGACTTGAACTTCTCAGAATCTATCAATTAAATTCCCAAGGGATAATATATAGGGAGCAAACAGTAAATAAGCCCTAGAAAATGCCAAATGGACCATCTATCAAATATTTGTATACTTATCCACCATTGCATTCCCTCAAAGTTTCCAATTTCAGATCAAATTTGACATTTTGCATTACAGCAATCTACTGTTATCCCAATGTCTATTACAGTATATAGACAATCAGCAAGATAGTACCTCAAGTAAAACAAAGATTAGATGTTTCCAATGCCGGATAGCAATTATGACATACAAAAAGTCAGCAACTAGCATACAGATGATTTAATCCGAATTTCATCCCTCTGCCCCAGAGATAAACATTTTTGCTCACACTAAGGCTATTCGAGTGTCAGGCAATGAAGAAAAGGAGGCCATTGAGGTGTAAGCCATTCCTCCATGGCTTAAAATTTATTACGCCAGTGTTCCAAGTTCCAAATTTCAAGTTTTAACAACCAACTATAACCCCTGCTTTCTCGATTATCTTCCTCTTCAAGTGAACCAAAAAGGAAACCACGAAAAATATAGATCATCGAACAGTTCTTGTTCTTCCGAATTCTGTTAGAATATATCAACTAGTTGAGTGCTAGCTTATATTTATAATCCCATAAGCCACCTCTGGTCTGATCTGTACTGTTATTCTCATACAGTGCCAAAATTCTTTTCATACAGAGTACCACCACAAAATACTGCAGCACAAAAACCAAAATAAGGAAGAAACTTTCCTTGGCCCCAGAGACGAAGACAATTCTTCAAGTTTTTTATGCGAATGGCACAAATGCATTATAACATTCTGAATATAGATAAGAATATAATACTATAGAGCTGTTTGACACTAGATTTTACAAGAACGAACAAGGTTCGTATCTAAAACAATTATATACCCCATATTCCACAAGTGAATTCCATTCTAGTGAAAGCAGATAACTGAGAAGAAGGAATAGACACTAATGCGAAAGAATGACACAAGTATAAAAACTTAAGTGTACTTGCCTGAATGACTCTGATGACATAACAAAGTTTGACAATAGCAGCATATCATCTGGATGAAGAGAAGCCTTTTGTGCCCCAACAAAGCTGACAACCTGCAGCCTCAAATGGTAAGCTATATGAGGTAAACTACATGAGATCAGGGAAATGTCAAATTATATAAGCAAATACCTTGTGTTTACACATCAATATTGCAAACAAGACCCCTGAATCAACAACATCTTGCAATATAGAACCTGCAGCTTGCCTTGTTGGATAAGCAAGAGGTAGGCACGTATAGGCATGTAGAAAAGTAGCTGGGTTCCTAGATATAGATGTAATAAAGAATTAGTTCTTTATAAACCCTAATGGATGACATACATATCCTGATATCCTTCAATCAAATTTACAATGCATGAAACAGCTATTGAGCAACAATTACTTCCATAGTTCTACATAGAATATTTTATGGAGGTTCACTTATTACAAGCACCAATTGGTAACAGCTAACGCCTAATACTGTGAATTTATTTTATGCAATCACCATTCCAGCTTCACCTTCAAATAAGTGTTGATAATACTTCAAATGATACAGTGAAAAATATATTGAGAATATGACATACATCTCCTAATCCTATCTTGTCTGTTTTGGGTGAAGTGCACCATTCTTGGTGGCAAACAAATCAAGAAAAGAATATAAAAGGCATTAAGGGAAGGACAAGTGGTTTTAATTTTTTTAGGGAATGTGATGTTGTCAATGTCCGCACCTATGTCAAATGAACCCCCATAAATTTGTGCAAAAGAGAAATACCGGATATTTTCAGAAGGGACAAAGTTGCATTTCGTAAAAAAAAATTGAAAAAAGAAAGAAGACTTCTAAAAAATATATGGTTCTTGTATTGAAAGATTTAAAACAACATTATTTTAATAACTAATCTCAAACTCTAAAGAAATTGACAGCCAAGCATGAAAGATAAAGATCCTCACATTCATTACCCCATTGCAATGTAAAATAAAGGCCAAGTGTATGAATTTTTAAGCATGAAGGAATTTACCGCTGCACATCAGTAACAAAGACACACACCAAATAATTCTGCTTTAAAAATACCCAGAAATTATTAAATTTAAAATCTGTGAATTATCCTTCTCAAGCTAGAAACACAACAATAAAACTACCAGCAGAATTTCCCAGAATTGATAGCACATCCAATTTTTATTTGTACAACAAGAACAGAGAAGGAGCAAATTAAAAGCCAGGACTCCTAAATTGGACACCTATCAACATGTAAATTTTGTACTTAAGGTACTCTTAACACTCCTAATCGTATCACGTGTTGTTTGCCGGAGTGTCATAATCTACAAATACGATGATGGGGCACTTTAAAATAACCATTAAGTTGGTTGTATTATGTAACAGATCGCTAAGACCCGTTACCGAAACTAGATCGTATGGACACTTCGAGTCTATCCACTAACTCCCAAAGACCAATTCCTTCTTATTAATATTCAAAAGCTAATCAATTATTACAAGGGTGGCTCTATATATAGCCTAAACCCCAAGAGACTACTAAAAAAACAACTAATCTTATTACAAAATATCAAGACTAATTAAATGTGGAATGTCGATGATGCCCTTGGGCCCCTTTGACCCGAGTCATTACATATTATTGTGCATCAGATCCTCCAATACCTTCTTGTGTCTAAAACTACAAATACGATTTTGAGTAACATAGATCTATAACATTGTTTTATACAAGAATAAACAACAACTTCAATCTCAAAAGAAACATTTTGCACTAAGAATATTCCATGTTAATTGCCAACTTCAAGCATCAAATGAAATGACTTATTATCACTCATTTGATTATCAAGTGATTTTACATCAAATAAAAGGAAATTGCTTCCCCTATTAACTTGATACGGCAAAATGTGAAGGGGAGCATAAAAAAATTAAACAGAGGGAAGACGGAGATAGAGATAGGGAAAAAAGGTGGCATGTGTGATTAGAAGAGAACAGAAAAAAGATAAACCAAAAACGGTATTGTTGCACATAATTTGTAACTTCCCAAAAGCGAAGCATTGCAAGTTAAAAAT
Source organism: Amaranthus tricolor (assembly GCF_026212465.1). Lineage (NCBI taxonomy): Eukaryota > Viridiplantae > Streptophyta > Magnoliopsida > Caryophyllales > Amaranthaceae > Amaranthus > Amaranthus tricolor. Next base: position 10,530,592 of record NC_080053.1, read on the forward strand.
GCAGGAAGTATTAGATAAGTCATAGAGAATACAAACAAAGAAAAAGACACCAAAGAAAAACCTCCATGGCACCATGTACAGAGGACCATACAAACTTCTCGTTTTCTTGGTCTATCATGCATATTTATTCACAAAATCAAGGAAAGATATTCGCGCAAGTTTACCATTTTTGCAACTACAAATAACCCTTTAAAAAGGAAAACTAAGATTATTTAACCAAAAGAGACCCATCTCAGCACCTATCAAACTGATACTTCAGTCTTCATGTACATGATCACCAAAATCCAAACATGTTTTCCAAAGAGTTGTTTACGAAAAAACCAGCAACCAATAAGAGGCAGCATATAGTACAAATGAAATATACTCTTATTAGGCAAAACAAAGAAGCATCATAACATGCACATGTGAGTTTCCACTCTCACGGTCCAATTGGACCAACTGTGCAACAGAAATACAAGGATGAAAAAAATATACCAACTAAAGGAATGGACGAGAGAGGAAAAAACAGCATCAGTGCCACCAAGCAAAGGTGTCATATCAAACTTTGGATTCTTTTCAAAACATCTATTCACAGACTTCGTCAAAATAAGGATCATCTGCATACAAAGTTCACCAAGGCAAAAATCAAGTTAAAATTTCCACACATTAAGCAATACCACAAAGTGACGAGAACATGTGAAAAGGGAAGCTACCTGACCATAGAGCATCTTCAACTGTCCCATTAAAGAATCATAAGGCTCCTCTGTGCAACTTATACAGACCAAGTAAATTGGTCCTTCTACAAGAAAAACCACCTAAAGATATAGGAGTATAAGTTAATAAGTTAGACGCTTTTGAAATTCGATAGGACTGTGATAATATGACTACTCAAATATTCCATAAACCAAAATCCCTTTCCACACTCCAAGCAAGAGCACATATTATGAACCAATTAAAATAGCAACATCAAGAAGGAATACATCTACATCGGCTATCAAAATTGTAGTTTGGAACTCATAATGTAACAGCTAAATCACTACAGAAAAACACGACAACAGATGAAAAAAGAAAATAACAAGTGAGTGGGCAAGCATTTAAGCACATATTGAAACACCAACCTGATGCTTTCCTGCCCGAACCAATTTGACTCTATCACCCCTGAAAAAATAGATAGACTAGCATATTGGTTTACAGAAGAAGTAAAGTAACCATAAGCCTGCATGTCGGAAAACAAGAATTTGCCCACTCTTTCTAGTGAAATACACTTACCCATTTTCAACAAAAGAAATTATAGCTTGCAAGGTTGCCGAAAATCCAGCAAGTTTATGCTCATCGCCATACCTATGACAAGGCATTGCAAACCTTTTAAAATTACTAATATAACAAGTCCGAACCCAGATGGTAGCAATGAATTAACAGCATGACAACTTTAAGGCAGAAGATGACCTGGAATATATAGGTTTCCCAGAGTGACTGAGAATGAAAAAGTGCTTTTTCCTTTTCCTCCATGAGATAGAAGCATCATCCTGCAATGCATATAGAATTTACTCTCAAGGTTCCATACAAAAACAAAACATTCATGATTGGAATTCATAAATGTCTTCCCATACTTGATACCAATCCTTCCATTCTATATAATCTATTCACTAAACTTTTCTTATCCCCTATAATATAACATCACTTGATGATGTATGTGATCTCGAGACCTAAGGTAACACACAACCTAATAAAGACTCTAATTGTTTGATGGGTAACTCAAAGAGGATAAGATTGAACTTAAGAACGTCTAGTGTGTGCAAGAGGCGAATTTTGATAAAATAAGATGGGATGTCGTGTGATATTATGTGATATAATTTTGAAACAGAGAGTTGATAAGGAAAATGGAGAAAATAAGAAAGGAGATGGAGATGAATGCAAATGCCCTTTGTTGATGCAATCACACCACAACTTAGAACAAGTAATCAATGTTTATGAAGTGAAGGTGATTGAACCTTATTGATAAGTCACACGCAATAAGGAACAAGTAGAAATATGAATAGATAAACGAACAATGACATGTAATGTCAGGAGATTAGAAATGAATAATAAATGATTCTAAATATTCTTGTTGATACAGATTCACCACAACATATGATGAAGGACGAATAGATTAGCAACTTTAATTTCCAATGATATCGATGAAACACATTGAAAATCAAAGGTTTTCAATATCACAGCCCATGCGCCACCATGATTTGAAGACTTTCTAAGTTAAAATCCAAGAACAAAGGGTAAGACAAAGGGATAGAAACAAAGTTTCTGATTTTACAACACAAACTCCTAGCTACTAATATCGTTAAAATACTACAATTCAAATAATAGACATTAAATAAAACACTCGAACTAAAACAGCCTAATCAACTAGGAGTTCATATATAAAATTATTACAACCAAAATAAAAACATAAGTAAATGATAGGTAAAAGCTAAAAAATATCTATCTTTTCTTGAATGAATGGATGATGGATTGCGATGGAATTTTAATAAATGAGGATGGATCGACATAACCTACAGTTGAATTCCACTACTGCTTGCATTATTATTTTGCAATCTTCTCTCATTTGCAATGGAATCGGCATAGTTCTTTGGTTCAATTATACCGAACCAAAAGAACAAATTGAACCATGACGCTTTTTATCTGATTTTGATAGAACATGTGTTTGACAAGAACCAACCAGAACAAGCCTCTTTGTTATGAAAAGGGCAATGCTCAATGGTAACTGAATCACATATTCCCCAATAAGTGGAAATAATAAAAACGAAATTCCTTGTCATATTGAGTCATTGTAGACAAATTGCATAATCATACAAGTTGGTAAAACTAATAAGGTTGTGTACATTTACCCCCAAACTACTCGGACCACACAAGACCCAATTTGGTAGAATCTAGGCAATGTCATGTTATTGTTGTTCACTACATGGCAACACAATTTATATTTCCAGAACTTGGTATCAAATTGATTTTACTCTTACAAAAAAAGCAAGGCAATCACACGTTGCCTCACGCCTTGAACAAGGCAGCAATTGTAAGAAGTCAGTAATAGCCACTGATGAGGGGCTCGAACAAGTGGGTATAATACTCGAACTAGCACTTCATCATTCATGACGTGGGCTTTTTCCCCATTTATAGGGACATTACTCCTAGTAAAAATAGATCATTACACTCTAACCTATGTGGATTCTAACCCCAACACCTATACACAAAGCATACCTTCTTCTCTCGCTCTATTCTAGTGTAATACTCTCTCTTTCCTAGTGTAACACTCCATTGTATTGAACTCTTGTGAACTTTATTGTTTTTCTACTATTAATCAAAGCTAGCTACCACTAAGGACGTAGTCCAAGTTGAGTGAACCTCGTAAATTGTGCATTTATTTATTATTGTACTTATTTCCTATTTAATTCACTCCGAGTTCATTGGTTATAATTGTTTTTGAATAAGAGTCTCTATACCTCTGTTCTAGGGTGTTTTTAGGAAGTTAAACCTTTAGACTCTACTCTTGTCTAATTTCAATTGGTATTAGAGCCAAAGTGTTTATTGGTGGTATTTAGGAGTGTAATAATGGTGAAACATGCCTTCAATTTAGCTAGATATTGAGAAGTTCGATAGATGTGTAAAATTTGGCTGATGACAAGTCAATGAAGGCATTAGTGATATAAAGTGGGGTGCACAAAGCCAATGATGGTGTAGAAAATAAAGCGAAAGGGACGAATTTATGCTAGATGGGATAAGATAGACTCAAAGACTTCATCGGCAATACAAATTTTGTCTTGCATATAATGTACTAAGAGTAGTGAAGGATACCACAATCAAGGGGAGATGAGAAAAGTTAGAGTTTCTTTACATGGCAAAGAGTGTGACCAACCGACTAGACTTTACAATCTTCGCTTGGAGAAAGGTAAACTTGTAAAGTCTCATCTTGATGAATTTTATTCTATCGTTATGGATTTTAAAAAAATTGATTTGAAATTTAACGATGAGGACTTAGATATATAGTTGGTGTATTCTTTGCCACCGTTTTACAAGCACCTTAGGGAGACCTTATTTTAAGGTAGAGAGAATTTGAGTAGTAATGATGTTAAGAATGTCTTGACAATTGACACAAAAAGACTATTGATACCCAATTGTCACAAAAATCATCTAGTGCCTCAAATGATGGCTTGTTTGTGAGGGGAAAAACTAATGAGAGGGATCACTAATGGTAAGGGAAACAAGGACAAGGGGAGGTCTAAATCTTAAGGGTCAAATAAGAACAAAATTTGCAACTATTGTAAGCTCGAGGGCCACATCAAAAAAAAAAAAAAAAAAAAAAGGTTTGTTAGAATTGGAAAAGGAAACATTTTAATGATGATGAAAGGTCTAAGAAGGAAACTAACAACGCTGATGCTAGTTATGTGAATAATAGTGATGATCACGGTGTTCAAGTTGCCACACATAAGTACAAAGGTGGTGAATTATTGACTCTATATGTTCTTTTTATATGACATCCAACAAGGGTTTGTTCTCCACCTATAAAAGAGTATATAGAGGAAGTGTGATGATGGGCAATGTGGCTCAAAGGTCTAGTAGGTGAAATTTTTCATAAGATGAGCTTGGTGGATGTTCATTGTGATTGCGAAAACGCAATCCATTTGGCTAGAAATCAAAACACATTCCATGGAAGAACCAAGCACATTGACGTTAGGTACAATTTTGTCATGACTCGTGTCAAAGGATCAAAGGGCATTATCAACATTTCACATTTAATTAGTCTTAATGTTTTGTTAGTTAGAATAGATGTTATTTTTTTAGTAGTCTCTTGGGGCTTAGACTACATATAAAGCCACCAATAATTTTTTAGCTTTTTGGAATATTAATAATAAGGAAAGTCCTTTTGGGAGTCATTGGGCAGACTCGAATTGTTCAAACTATCGAGTTTCGGTAACGGATATTGACTGGTGTGTTACAAAAGGTATCAGAGAGGTACGATTCCGGTGACCGGAGACTTGCCAACGACGGCATAATATGGGAGACAGACTATTGGAAATTGCTGAAACAATATAATCAGTTGACTATAGCATTAGTCAAACAACTAAAAGAAGACACTTAAGATATGAAAGAAATGGTCAAGAATAAGTTTCAAGACTACAAGAAACTTGTTCCTTGTATTGAAGAAAACACCATTTGTGAAGATTCAGGGTTTAATAAAGAGATTGAAGGAAAAATAAATTTAAAGTTTAAAGAAGAGATTAAGGATATATGTGAGGAACAAATAACAGTTCATGAAGAGAATTTGAATGACAAAAAAAGAACCCAAATGTGAACCGGTGGTGGGTTGTCGGACTAGGGTATAAGGCAGTATGGGAGAAGATGTTAGGGTTTTTTTTTGGGTGAAGGCACTGTTGTTTGTAGGGTATTTGGTTGTGAGGAGAAATGGGGAATTAAAAGAGCTGTTAACTCAGCTGGCAAAGACGCAATAGTGACTATTATTGACTTTACTAATGACGTCATTGCTGATGTCAGCATAATGGCAAAGGGCTGGATTTCTGGTGAAATCTGAAAAGGCTGGAATTTGGATTAGACACGGGAATGGAGGATGTCACACGTTTGAGGACAACTAATTGGACACATAAGGCTAATTTTTATCCACCTTGAGGGCAAGGTGGAACTTCAGGAGGTCGGTAATGTCATGACTCGGGTCAAAGGGTCAAAGGGCATTATCGACATTCACATTTAATTAGTCTTTATGTTTTGTTAGTTAGAATAGATGTTATTTTTTTAGTAGTCTCTTGGGGCTTAGACTACATATAAAGCCACCCTTGTAATAATTTTTTAGCTTTTTGGAATATTAATAATAAGGAAAGTCCTTTTGGGAGTCATTAGGCAGACTCGAATTGTCCAAACTATCAAGTTTCGGTAACAGATATTGATCGGTGTGTTACAAATTTCATCTGAGATGAAGTTGAAAGCAAGAGGTTGAGTTTGGTGAAGATAAGTACCAATGACAACTTTTCCAATATGATGATTAAGCCATTGCCCACCAACAAGTTCACATTGTGTATGGACTTGGTTGGTTTAGCTCCTTGCTTTATGTGAAGCCCTTTGAGGCATTATGTTTTGTGTTAGTTTGGATTATTAGTAGTGTGTTGAATGAAGTGTCTCAGAGAATAAGTGATTTGGGTGGACTCAAGTCAAGGTGCATTGTTGACATTGGTGATTTTAGATTCCTATCAACAATAAATTCAACAAATGCTACCCGAACACGGTGTTTTATACATAAACTTTCATTTTTGAGTGTTTTAACATCTTTTACAATTTGACTTTGAAATTTATGAGTAACTAGTGAAAAATGTGCTTTGACATGATCAATTTAAGTTGAAACACAAACCATAGAAGAATAAAAGCAATATAAAATTACATAAATAATATAGTTCACAAGAACCCAATACAATGGAGTATTACACAAGAGAAGAGGGAGAGAAGAAGGAAGGCTTTGTGTTTAGGTTTTAGGATTAGAATCAAAATAAGTTAGAGTGTATGTTGCCCTAACTCTTCAAGTAAATCTAATGGTGGATATTGATCTTTTTTAAAAATTTTCCCATAAATAATCCTTAGCATCCTTCTTATCTGGTATAATCATTAGACTCATAATGTGATTGCATGTGCTATTGATAGATTTGAGTGTGCATCTTGGTGTGTCAAGAGGGTGATCGAGACATTAGGAGATATAAGTGATGAGGTGGTACAAGGTAAAGAGCTTATGAGGGATGTGGAACCTTGGTGCTCAAACAAGGCAAGAACAGGCTGCCTCAGGCCTTGAACGAGGCAGAAATTGCAAGTAAATAGCACCTGATGATGTGCTCGAACGAGGAACCAAGAACCTCATCACGGTAGTTTTCCCGGCTTCCTTTCATCAATTGTAACGTGGGCTTTTTGCCCTAATCACTGGAATATTACTCCAAGTATAAATAGGAGATCATGACACTCTAACCTATGTTGATTCTAACCCTAAGACCTAAACACAAGGCCTACCTTCTTCTCTCCCTCTTCCCTGGTGTAATACTCCATTGTATTGAGTTGTTCTGAACTACATTGTTTCTTTACTATTAATCAAAGAGCCCAAGTTGGATGAACCTCATAAAATTATGTTTGTGTTTATTATTGCATTTATTTCTTAATGATTTCATTCCTTGTTTGTTGATTATATTGTTTGTGAGCAAAAGTCTTACCTCTTTTCGTGGGTGTTTTCAATGATAGAGTTTGAACCTTTAGACCCTAATCTTGTCTCATTTCAGATGTGACTAGGTTCTACTTAGTTGGTTACCCTTCTTCATCTGGGCTTGGAACTAGCAAAGACCAGTTTTCACGGTAAATTTTATAGTCTTACATAGTCAAATCAATACTTAAATATCACAAATAAGCACTTTCATTAAAAAAAAAAAAAAGTATTACAATTAAGTGAAAAAGTAAGATAAACCTCATTAACATGCCGCTTGCCGGGAACCCAAACATGTTGAGATTGAGAATCTCCAACACCATTAACCAAAACCCTATCTTTTTCTCTAACTTGATCATCATTATCCTTCTCAACCTCCTCAATTCCAGATGCAGACCCAGTGCTAGCACTACTACTTCCTCTCTCTCCAGCATATCCGCTACTGCTAGGGCTTTCCGGTTCCACCACCTCTTTACTCGCGCTCACGTTATTGCAATTACTTTCTCTCTCGTCTGACTCAACCTGAATTACCGGCAAGGGAGTTCGATCACTTTCTTCAATTATTTCATCAGGAACTGAATTCGCATCTGCAGAATTTGATGAAATTAAAGACGACGGTTCATGGTGATGATCGGAAATGCCGTCGTTAAGCGGAGTGAATGTGAGTAAGCTCAGGTGATCATCAATGGGGGTTTCATGGTTGATATTGTGATTAACAGGAGTACTAGGGTTTGAGTTAAGATTATGGTCAGCGGCGGAATCGTAAGCGGAATCAGAATGGGAACCGGAATCGGAATCGGAATCGGAGGCCATAGGAAGGAAGAGAAGCAGCAGCAGTAACAACAGTAACACCTATGGCCTCACAGCTAGAAATTTAGGAATGAAGAGAGAGATTACAGAAAGTAAGGAATGGGAATGAAATGAGAGATTGAATGGTTGGAGAAGGATAGTTCCATGATTTTCAGTTTTCAGCGATGAAGAGGAGGTTTGATCTGGGAGAAAATCGAAAGGGAAAGAAAGGAAACGTGGAATGTCCAATTGAATATGGAGATGAATCCAATATGGCAAACAATTGATCAGACCAGTTGGTAGGTGTGTGCGCCGCGTGGGATTTGGGCGGATCAGAGTTCGTTTTATTCTCGAAAATACTTGTACGAAGAGGAATATCTAAAAAAATAACACGATTTATTACTAACAGTGAATTAAAATAAATGGTTAAAAATTTAGTCAAGGGTGAAGTTGCTGGTACTAACAACGACTTAAGGGTTGACTGGTCAAACCTTAGTGTCGCTGTTACTAACAGCGACTTTAACCTTGACCTGGTTTGACTTTTATTGACTTTTTTGTATGATTTAAACTAGCCGTTGTAAAATTGAAAAATAACCGTTATGAAGTTGAAAATAGTCGTTGTTATTATGTTCCATAAATAGCTCAATCATTTCCCTACTTCATTGTATCCAAACTCCATCATTCTTATTCTAGTTAATCGATTTTGAAGGTAACGTAAAGTATTATGTTAATATTATTCTCAATTTATAAATGTTAATATTATTTTTGAATGTTTACTTATGTTACTATATCATATGTGTTCCGTAGATGTCACAGGAGCATTCTATTGAAGAACTTTGTGATTGTGGTTATGAAGTTGAGATTAATACAGATTGGAGCGACATCGATCCTGTCCGTGCTTTTGTTGCTTGTCCTTTCTACGATAAACATGTGATAATACGATAAACATATATACACATCTACATATATATTACAAAATATACACAATAGTCCACATGTTATAAATATTCAATATATACAAAACGTTACTAATGTTTAATATATAAAAACCGTATACTAATGCTAATCCTCCTCTTGTACCCTCTCTAACTGTGACGGTCTTTTACGCCTCCTACGATAGTAAGAGGCCGTCGCATGACGCTCGGGTAGGAGAGGTGATTGATACTGGGATGATCCAACACCCTGTGAGGACCCGACACCATAGTCGAGGCACGTTAAGTCTACCTCCTCAAGATGATTGTCGGCATGATGAGGAGATGACCTCTGCTCGTCCATAGTGGTGTCAGGCACAGTGACTTCTAAAATAAAGAGCTGAAACTATGTCCCTAGGAGTATGCCTTGGGCAATCTCCCGTACAGGCTCCTCCTGGCTGGAGCTGATGACAGCTGCAATGCCCTGTGCCTGCATTCAATTTGAAGTTAATAAAATCTATAATATGTAAGTTTTATGGATAATAATCAACATGGAAGAATACTTACAAACTGTGTTATCGTCGGTGCTGCGGCAGCGTACTGGGCGGCTGCGATACCTCGTGGTGTCATCCATCGACGAGTGATGGAGAGGAACCACAGCATGTAATCTGTAGAAGTAGGTGCGCCTACAGCATCGATCGGCGCACCTTGGGCCAGCAGCTCTAACATGTGATCCCAACGAGCTATATGGCGCCAGTTGATCTCCAACCAGTTCTTGGGTTCCCGACCATTCCGTGAGTTGTGATGGAGATCCGCCACTGTGTCACAAGGTGGCGGGATGCCCTATACCATCCCAAATTGGCGCAGTACGCTCTCAGGGAGATGCACTTCGACTATGTCGAAGCATATCAAAGGTACAGATGCTCTCCACGCCCCTGACAATATCCCTGAGTGCTGAGGCAATGCTGCGTATGCTTCAGCAGGGTAAGGGTCCCATCGAAACTACACGTGAAAATGTAATTAATAAATTACGCAATGTGATAGTTACAAGACTAGTAAGTGAAGCCTTTACCTGGTCAGCTCGAAGTAGATCCAATTGATCGCGATAGAAGCCCACGCCAGATCCTGTATGGGTCCTTGTACGTTTATCAAAGTACCAACGCGATCCATACGGCACATGTGGGGGTGGAAGAATTGGTGGCGCAAATGCACCACGTCCCACAGTCCTCATCGGTTGCCCAATGAGAATGTTCTCCCACGCCCAAAGCTATGAATTACAGATATAAGTAAGTAAACGAAACATAAGAACAAATTAAGAAACAAAGCAATAACATGTAAAGTTAGTATTACCTGGAGAATAATTAGGGGCCCAGCGATCTCCTTCACGTTCTTCCGTGAAGCGTCACACAGTCTCCTGTACAGATAACCTAGAGCTGCGGAACCCTAGCTGTAACCGGAGATGACCTCCCATGGCGGATCAAGCAATGTCAAGTACAAAAGTTGTACCCTGTTGCCAGTCTTGTTGGAGAACAAGACAACACCAATTAGATATAAGAGATACGCCTTCAATGGTAGCCTCATCAGCACCTTCAGGGAGGTGCGAGAAGTTTTGCGCAAGCTATGTTACGCGCAACTCACTCCCTTTGGATACCTCTGGGGGGGTCGGACTCCTAAGACCCTGTGAACTATATCTTGCCAACTATCGAGTTGGCGTCCAACGGTACAGACGACATGTCCCTCAATGGGAAGCCGTGTAAGCACAGCTACGTCAAGGTAAGCACTGTTTGATTTGAAGTCTCAGTTCGGTACTCAACGTTCCTACGAATATGATACAATCTAACAGCATCCAACAAGGCATCCTTATTATCAAACATCATACCCTTTTGAAACTCTCCTTCATCGATGTAGGTTGTATCACATGCCAAAGACCTCCAAGAGTTGTCCTCAACGTGTTCATCTAGAGGGGGAACTAGTGCATAAGGTGTAGAAGCAACGATTGTTGGAATGTTACATGTCATTAGCTAGAGCCTCCTCATCAACACCCACATCATCCTCAGAAGGAGCTTCAACGAATTCATTACTCTCACTATTAACATCATCCTAAGGCTCATTTGTATCTTCTAAGTTAAAAGTATTATCATTTGAGACTTGAATTTGAAGTTGATTGGGTTCATTAGAAGGAGAAGAAGAAGATGGCATAATGGGATTTTGGGTTTCTTGGGTAGGGAAGGGCGTAGGAGAAGGAGCAGAAGAAGTTACATTCAGGAATGCATTTGTTTCTACAACATTGACATCTTGATTCCCTAGGGATACCTCTTCTACATATAACTCTAAAGAAGGAATAGAGGTAGACTTTGTATACTCCCACATTGCATCTATAGCCTTCTCATCCTCAACCGGAAGAGCTAACAATTCTCCACTCATATTGTATTTAAAACTTACATTAACAGTACTTCTTGTAGTGTCAATGCCAATCTTAGAGCATTTAAGATGTTTAAATTCATTCAAATCCATGTTTGAGTTGCATGCAAATAGTTTACGTCTTCCTCCAACATACTTAACATTGCTACTACTTGATCGAATTGAACCATTCCAAAAACATACAACAGTCACACGAAATGAAGCCATTTCTACAAGAATACGTACAAAATCAACATCACCATCAAGTTCATAACAAACGCAAGTATATTGTTAAACAACCCTCACAACTAGAGTTCACAACATTCATAACAACACTTAAAAACAAGGCACATTGATTATTGACTGCATAATTATATATATAATTTACATATTTAGGGTTTGCATTCAAACATTCTCTACATTAAATTCAAACATTTTCTACATTAAATTCAAACATTTTCTACATTAAATTCATGAACAAAAAACCTCATTATGAAGATTATGGCAAATAACAACTAAATTTGACATATTTGTAGAGTTTAAGAGTAAATGAACACTATAAATGACATACTTTTTAAAAATAAAAATAACTAAAAATTTTCTAATAAAAAGGTACCTTAATAAGCTGTAGATCACCAAGGAGTAGTAATTTGCAAGTTTATGAACCTGCATTTAGTTGAAAGTTCATGAAGAAATATAAACCTTAATTTTCGAAAAAAGATTTAAAAAAAAAATTATTACCTGAAGTGAATGTAGGAAGATGATAGAACTAATTAGTAGTAGGAACTTGGAAATTTGACGAGATTAATTGGAGGATTGAAGTTCATTTTGAATGGTGGAAAGGAGAGGGAGATTTTCGTGGATAAGGGCTAGGAAACGAAGTAATGCGAAATGAGGAAGGAGGAAGAAGACTGATGTATTTAGGCATGCCTAAAATCGCTGTTAGTAACAACGACATTAAGGTTTGACCAGTGAACCCTTAAGTCGCTGTTAGTAACAACGACTTCACCATTGACTAAATTTTTGACCATTTGTTTTAATTCGCTGTTAGTAAGTACGAGTATACACCAAGCCTAGCTTTGGAGCCAAGGACGCTTATTTTGGGAATAAAGTTTGAACGACGCTTGTTTTTTTGAATAAATTCATTAAAACTTCTTATATTTTTCAAATTTTCTATGAAGAGTCGATTTCAGTAAGAATCAAGTTTATACGAAAATCGTGAGAATTAATCTTTTTGATAAAAATTTGTAATTTTTTCACTAAAAAGATGTTACTTTTGAACAAAAAAAATGTTACTTTTAGAAAAAAAATATAAATACAAAGTGAAACATGTTTTTCGAAAAGTAACACCTTTTAACGTTAAAAGTAACACCTTATTGTGATTTTTTTTCAAAATTTTTTCTTAAAGTGATACTTTTTTGTTTAAAAGTATCATCTTTTATTTCAAAAAAAAGTAACACTTTTTTTGCTTAAAAGTAACACTTTTTTAGTAAAACAAGTAACACTTTTTTGTCAGGTAGATTAGTTCTTACGGTTCTCATATAAGGATGATTCTCACTTGAACTTCTGCCCTTTTATGAATTATATAGTTGGTATTGAATAGCTTCATTTGTAGAAATTATGAAAATATAAATTTCTTATCTTAAGACGATTTTATTAAGAAACAGCCTCTGGTCTCTTATAAAAGTGGCTATCAAAATAATGACCCAATAAATATATATAATGAGTTACCACAATTGAGAGGAATTTTTTTTTTCAAATACTGTTGATGTAAAAATGATATAAGGTTTTCTATTTCTTCGCATGTGATTTAAAATCGTATGATATTCTCTGCAGTATTAAACGTTGAATGTTTCAATGGTTCGTTAAATTCGCTGAATACCCTATACACAACTTATTAAAAAATGGGAAGGTAATTGGAAAAGGGTGTTGAATAGACCTGTGGCTCAACACGGCTATCCTACTATGCTTTGCCTGCTAAGGGGCTGGCTTTTGGTGGAGTCGGTACCACACAGCATAACTTGTGGTTGTATGGGCCCGCTTAGGCACGACTCATGACAATATGATTCGATCATGCCCACCTTTAAGGTTAATATATTACTGTTTATTATATAGTCGATGTCCTATGACTAACCCATTAAGCATATATACCCATGTAAAATTATTTACATCATGTTCACCAAACAAAAAAATCAATTGATGGTAATTTATTTATGTTTTTCGAGGCATTGAGAGTTAGTTGTATACTTATACAAACAAGTGCTTCCTTAACATTGCTCAAGAAAGGGAGAGCCTTAAAAGGTTATTGAAGGTCGAGAATGAGAAAGATTCATTTTAGGAAGCAAATTGCTTTTGGAGAGGGTGTAGTGGTAGCACTTGAAAGTGTTAAGAAAAAGCTTGATAACGTGAGATTTGTGTCTAAGTTTGAAAGGAACCTCATATCAGTTGAAACATTGGAAGAAAAAGGATGTGCCTGCAAAACTTGTGATGGAGCGTGGTGCTCAAGAAGGCAGAAAGGAATAGACAGGCCCGGTCCTAAAGTTTTTTGGAGCCTTAGGTCAAATAGTAATTTAGGGCTCTTTAAAAAATTAAGTGCAAGGATGAATATTCATACAACAATATAAATTCAAATAAGAGGTCCAAACATAAAAGAAAAAGTAAAGTTTACAGAACTAAGATGAATTGAAAATCCATACTTAGCACTAAAAAAGGCCAAAAAAATAGTGTTTGTATGACCGCATTTGGAAGATCCAAGAATAGTTCAATGCAATACCAGCTGGTCCACAAAGATCAGAAAGTATCTGATCAATCCGCTTGACCAGCCTTCTTAGGGCTCGACCTAGTCGAGCGTGTAGCAGCCCATGTTCTGCTTTGTTCGCAGCTTCTGTTTTGCGGGAGTAAGTTGTTATGGGCTTTTGCTCTACCTTTAGTACATGACTTCTAGTATAAATAGAAGCCCTTACACTCATACATAGATTCATTCTAACCCTAAGCTAAAACACAAACCCTACTCTTTCTCTTCTCTCTTCTTCTAAGCATAATACTCTCCATTGTAAGAGTTTTTTGAGAACTTCATTGATATTCTCTACAACGCAAACATTGGGTGAACCTCGTAAAACTTAGTGCCTTTGTTTATTGCATTATTTATTATTGTTTTTCATCATAGTTCATAGAAGTGATAGTTGTTTCAACACACATAACACCCCTACCATTGTTCTTGGGTATTATAGGGATAAAGCTTGAATCCTCATGCCGTAGAGTGCTTCTTATTTCAGGATCTCCATTGGGTAGTTGTTGTTATGAATTATGATTTTATAACAATAAAAAATTAGTACAAAATACTCTCTTTGTCTCTTTGAATTTGTACCATAAAACTTAAATATATGAGAGGTTTTTGAATTCTATGGCACATACTCAAAGGAAAAGAGAGAGTACTCAATATACAATGATCATGAGCAAAACACTTGATTAATTTTCTCATTTGCTTCATTAATTCATTCTTAATTATATAAGTTTTTGAAATTTGAAAAAAATTTTGTGAAATTGGTAGTGGAAATAAGAGTTGAAAGGCATCTAAATTAATAACTACACAATTATAGAACACTAGGATGGAAATCCGTGCAATGCATGGATTTTTAAATATGTTAATATTTTAATGAAACTTTAGACGAATGAAAATATTAAGTGAAGGTGCATAATAGAGTATTTATATATGTATATTGTAATTAAAAAAGAATTGAATATAAAGAAACACAAAATAGGTTGTTAATAAAGAGTTTATAGGTTTTGAATCACCTCTTTATATACTACATTTTTAGTACGTTTCACCATCCTCGTCGCATATGAGAATTCTTAGTCCTTTCCTGCTAGCTATTATTTTTAGTTGATTGTAATTTCTGCCATTAAAGTGAAAATACATTTTTATTTTTATGAAGGAATAATCACATTACATGAAATCAGACAATATTTTTAGTTGATTGATTTTTATTGCATTATATTTGGTAGCTAAGTTAATCTGATTGCCTTCACAGAGTTTCTAGTTCGCTGATTTTTTGCATTAATTTATTTGTTTCTATAATTTTCATCTAGTTCATTATACTTTAAATTTTTTTCTAAAATTCAAAATTGCAATTATGGTAGTCTAACAATGTAAATGACTGATTTTAATGATTAATTAATTTCCTAAATTGTTGTACTTTTATACATAGTGTAATTGTACAACATAATTTTCTAAATATTGTAATTCTAATTACACTGGAATAATTGTGATTTATTCTGTAGTATAATTTTCTACGCGGTATAATTCCAGAATTTTATCAGACAATATATAATATTCTACACAGTACATTATATATTTCCCATTATAATTTTTTAAACAGTCCATTGATATACAACAGTGTAATTGGAATAATTGTGATTTATTGTATCCATAAATGTATGAGTTTATCCGAAAATATAAATTTGAAAATAAGGTAAGTGTAAAAATGCAAATCAGTAAAATCTCATTATAAATTTTAAAACTGTGCATTTATATAAAACAATCTAATTGGAATAATTGTGATTTATTGCATACATAATGTATGAGTTTTTCCGAAAATAATAATGGCATGCTCACAATCAAACTTTATATTTGTTATTATACAGTACAATTAGTAGAATGTATGATTGACCGATTTTCACTCTTTTTCCTCACTAGTACTATTAGTCGCTCATTTGCCTTCCTTTTTTACATTTATTAATTTACTTTTTAGAAAAAATTTGGGGCCCTCAGAATCAGGGGCCCTAGGCAGCCGACCATGTTGCCTACCCTCAGGGTTGAACCTGAGAATAGGACCAACTTCTTTGTTTTGCGAAGAAGTTATATCACAAAAGTGATAATGTAAGGAGTAGTTCACCAAGAACGATGACATTTGAGGAGAGAAAAAAATAGGTTTCGTGGGAGAGATGGTAACTTAAGACCCAAATCTTTCAAGATAAATGAGTTCAGCTAAGCAAGTGTTGAGCTCGTCCGAGCAACCCAAATAGATGTGCAAGCAATTAGAGGCATAAGCACTAGAAGCAGTGTTCTTCGATGACTACATGTTTTGCTTGAGCAAGCAACTAGATGCCCAGGCAATCGGGATGAACCGAGCAAGGCAAAATGGTCCAAGAAATGGCGTCTCGAACAAGAAATCCTTTGTTCGAAAGAGAAACATGTATGATGTGTCTGAACCTTAAGCTTTTGCGCCAAGCACGCATTCTAACTTCACGACTTGCGAGAAATGATTTCTCATTGTTGAAGACTATTAGAATGCCTATCAAAGCCATATAGAGTGTAAAAAGTTGGAGAGCTCAAGATGAGAAGTTTTGTAAAGTTAAACTTAAACCATAGAGTTTTAGAGCTATCTACATGTTTAATGGTGAGATCAAACACATTCGTATATGAGTTGCAATCTTGTATGAAATATATATATATATATATATATATATATATATATATATATATATATATATATATATATATATATATATATATATATATATATATATGAAAAAAAATCTTTTATTGGTTGATGAATGGTACCCATATACTTTTTGTGTTGTTGAGATTGTTATTGCTTGATAACTTGTATATGGTTAGCTTAGTATCCTTTCTGTGTATAAAAAGCATTTTGATACATTCAATTAATATTAGTTTCTTACAGTTCTATCAAAATCACATTTGGTTTACTATCTGCACAACCCAATACAAATGTACAATTATATCACCCAAAAATAGAAGGGGCAAAAGTAAATTTCATGATCGACACATTTTCCACAGTAAAAAGAAAATTAATTACTGCTATTTAAGGCTCAGCAAAGAAGTCAGGATCTTGAGGCTTCATCATCTTAGGCAATTCAATATCCCTAGTCCTTTGTGCCCCCTTTCGCGCATTGCCTGCAAATCTTTTAGCCAAAATTGTCACTCCGAGCTGTTGGATAGCCTGGGAGGAAGCTGCCGCTTCCTCATCATTATCATCAGGAACGTGTTCCAGATTTTGATACTCGACATTTTCATGCTGTGTAAATAAACTTGACTCGATAAACAAATTAGAAAATGACTCTCTCGAGCTCAAGCTTTGTGCCATTTTTCTCTTCTTAAACCGTCTCCACGCAGCTTGAATAAAGCAGGCACCCCATGTCCTCCAGTGGTGGGAATAATAACGGAATGTGTGTTGTAGTTTTTTGCTATGTAGACGTCTAAACTGATTTGCAACGAACCTGAGGTCTTCCGCTTGTAGTGAAAATGCTTCCACTTCTTCTATTGCTTTGACTGTTCGTGTGGAAGATGGGAAATTTGCCGAGCTAGAGAGTAGGGCCCACGCGAGAAGTTCTTCGCCGCAGAAGTCCCCTGGTCTAAGTGTGATCGAGTTGAAAAAGCCAGACCGTCCTCCATTTGTCGTTGAGCTGTCTAGTTTCCCTCGTATAATGAAGAGCATTTCGGTCACAGGATCACCCTCACGAACTATAAAAGTGCCTGCAGTGTTTAGAGAAGATCTCAACCGTTCACAAATCGCATCAAGTAGTTGATCATCCATTTGAGCGAAAAATGGAACCTACATACGAGGGAAGTGCAATTTTAGCATGTAAGATACGAGATCTATACCACAATAAAATTCAAGTTTTCTTGATTTGCAGTTAAAAATCATTATTAGAAATATTATTTTTCAAAACTTAACAAATAAAGTCAAATATGTTTTTACTTACAGTACCTTAAAACTTTTAAAAAGAACAAATGTAATTGATAAGCATTAACTTAAAGCACATTAATGCATATTTGTAGTATCACACAAACCTACGATCCGATTCTATCGATTTCGATCCTACCCCTTTAAATTCCTAGGTAGAATCCCGATTCTAATAACCTTATTTCCACATTCTACGAAAATCTTTTCTTTTAAGAATGACTTCTTAGTCCGCCCAAGTCGAGACATGTTTATTTGAGTGTCTAAAGAAAACATGTTGAATATAGACTAGTGAAGTAAGAGATCGAAAGAACTTACTCGACGAACAAGATCCAAGCACAAATGTCGTTGTATTTCACGGCGTAGGTCAATTGGCAAGCTACTAAGAATAGCCTCTTCATTGACTCCTCGAGTTGCCAGCCATTTGTATTGAACAAACCGTCTTACTCTTTCTCGCAGGTGTTGAGGAAGCTGACGATGCTTCATCCACTCCTCAGTGTCGCGTCTCCTAAGCCTCCATTCCTCGAGCCTCGATGTGATCGATTGCAGGTAGGTCTTCAAATCAATTCGCAAATTGCACAACATAAGTAAAGGAACCCTCAAAAGACATATTTTAGACTGTTTCCTAAATCACTACATAGCTAGACGAAGATTAAAAAGGTGGAGAACTTAAGAACACACTTGAACATCAGTAACACCATCTAAAACTAGTAAGCAATCAGAAATTAAACACCCTTTTTATAGTAATGTTAGTTCTGTGACATTTTTATCAAACAAGTCTCATACCTGCATATTACCAATCAAGAGAGAAAACAGAACAAGACCGACTATGGAGATAAGAATGCAAAATGCGCTTTCCCAAACGAATGTGCTCGTTTCCAAATTCTGACCATACGAACTGCAACGTTCATGTTATATACAAAATTATTGTTCGTACACGTCACATATAAAAGGGCATTGATACACCCACCAAAGCAAGTAGACAAGTAAACATACCTGAGCTGCTGAAGTCCCCACCATAAACAGTAGAAGTATTTATCCATGAAATTATCGGAGACGACATCTTTTAGCATTGCGTTTTGAAAAATCCCATAGTCGAAAGTACTATTTGCATTAGGATCGCATATAGAAAACACCCGCGTGCTATTAGCCCATATGATACGTTCAGGATCATCTTTCGTACTGCAATCTAAGTATTTGAGACGGCATTCAATGGGAGACTTTTCGTGTCTACAGGCTGATTTCCAACACGATGAGTAACGTTCTACAGACAGTAGATACCAAGCTGCCCCTAAGATCTACAAAATCCGAAACAAGCACAATCATTTCCAAAACGCTCTCCATTTTAATATTTCAATCAATCGGGATATGAAACTATAAATAATTTCTTACATGACTAGCTAACATGTACAAGAGAAGATTATAAGCAGCTCCTGCCCAAGCTGTTTTAGTGACAACACCAGCAGCTTTAATAATCTCGGAACTCAGGGGGAAAATCAGATACAATCGCGGAATATATTGGATGAAAACAATCAATTGAAGTGCATTATAAGTGCTTCTTGATTTAGAGAGCTTAATTGCTGGAATGATGAACCATATAACAATCTGCAGGGAAAAATTCAACATCATGTCAATGCATAAAAACATCTGCTAATTGGGATATCAGAACATCTCACACCTTGATGAGCAATTAATCAATTACTACTCACTTTTTCCCTTTACATTTGCTATATAAAGCTCTAACACCAAACATATATATAGCAAAGAATAAGGCATCAATTGTTAAAAGGGGCAGCAACTAATGAAAGGGCAAGACAGCATGCAGTAGCTGTCGAATAGTGTGGCAGAACCAACCGTGAACCTCGCTCGACCTATGGCTCGGTCGAGCAGCTACTCGAGCAACATGGGCAGCAGCTCCTGCTGCACTCCTTTCCTTTTTCGTGTATGCTACGGTTTCCAAAGCTTCTTACTCTTGCACTTAGGATTGAATTAATGCACTCCTAGCCTTCACATGTCAAGATTGACACCATCAAAAGTACCATGTACTATGATTCCCATACTACCCAATCACAAACATGTTAGACAATGTCCTCTTCTAATCTTTACTAACTAAATTGATTAAGACTCTTAATCATCGTCCTAATTACTTGGTGAGCATAAGTCACCCATAATCCTAATAAGTTGATTTCTTGAGATGGTATCAGTGCCGTAGTGACAAAAAGTCACGGGTTTGAATCTCAACCCCACCCCTAACTAAAAGTGGAATATTTAACACCAGGTATGAGGAAGACATGTGTTGCATCCACACTTCTAGCCCAAAGGGCTCTCGTGTGAGGAGGCATTATATTAGTATAAAACATATCCTGGGGCCTCAACCAACCATTAGCTTAAGCCTTAAGCTTTTGGTTGAGTTGGTTTCTTGACATATAAAGCATACCTGCGGAAGAGGCAATGCAGCAATGAGATCGATGAAGAAACCGGATCTAATATACCTCCTAGCAATCTCCTTCCTATCCATGACAAGTTCACCTCTTCCAAAGACACGAGAACTAGGAGCTACAAAAGCAGTTCGGAACCTAACAAGTACATGTAAGAAATAGAAAGCATCGGCCAGTGTACGAAAAAAGGTAACAACAGCACCCAATGGCACATTCCTTGACATACAGAAGGAATTATGAATGGTATCTACTTGTGGAAGATAAAAAAACAAAGGATCAACAAAAAGTGCAACCAAACAAGCCACTAAGAATATACGATTCCACAACAACACCACCTCACTTGATGGATCAAGTGTCCTTTTCCACCATTTTCCATCATTTCTTGAGAATACTCTTAAGCTTGGTAGCTTGAAAGCTTCTCCTAGTCTATGAATTCTATTTATGCTTCCAAACCCAATACCGATTTGATTGCTTAGTAAAGGGGTTGTTTGTTTATATGCAGGAGAGACTGAATTTGATGATTTTTCAGATGCGAAAGACTCATTTCTTCCCCATGATGAAAATGGTTGGTTTCCATTCTCATAAAAACTGCATATCATAAAGTAAATATTTAGATCAGTTTATATATACATTTCTTGTTAGATTTTGTAGGAATTAACAGAAAAATGTTGTAAAATGAAGTTTAAATTACCTGACTTGCTTATGTTTTTTGGATTCCATGCTTGTTTGATTATGATGCACAAACAAACAGAGGAGTTACAGTTACAGTTACAACTTAAGGTAACGAACATAACAACAAAGTTATTGAAATGTCTGTTTTAGAAGAATGTAACAGAAGACAAAACCTCTCTCATTTGGTTTGGGGAAAATATGAGAAAAACCAAATGGGTGAAGAAAGTAGTTTTTGTTTTGGATTTGGGATTTTGCATATCAGTTGACTTTTTATCAACAAAACAAAAAAGAGTTGATAGCTGATTATGGTGCTCATTTGACTTACCGATTTTATTTACCGGTTTGAATAATTGATTTTAAACCCGTTGCTATGAACAAGAGCTTATTCATAACAATAAGTTGTTTCAACCGGCTAATTTATCGAACATTAGCATAGACTAGTTCGACCATCTAATACTCTATTTTATCAAAATAAGCTATTTTGCCAAACATCCCTAATAATTACTCTCTACATTTGTGTCTCATTTAATTGATTTTGCACACTTTAATCTTTAAAGATTAAATTTTTGCATAACTATAAATTATGAAAAATTAATATTAATAATATTCAAGGCGAAATAAATAATATTTTAGTTAACTATATTAATTTATAAATAAAGAATAAAATATAAATTAAAAATACGATGAATAGAGGTAGAAAAAATTAAACACGTAAAATAATGTAGATTGTAGAGGGAGTATAATTTATTAAGATAGGAATTGTATGACTATAAGCACCTAAGAGAGAGCTGGCAAGTTGGTCAAGAAACATTATAAATTAAAATAAAGAAAAAAAAACAGATAAAAAAAAACAGCTAAATGGTTGTTAGTTGTTCATGGTTAGTTATGTATAATTATTGAAGAGAGGTGGGGAACCGGTAAAGGACGTGAATACCAATAACGATATATACATAGTATTATATAATTAATTAATTAATAATTTAATACTTCATATACTTTGGTTTTTAGAATTATTAATAATAATAATTAATGAGTTAATTTAATATTACTAAATCAATATATGTCAATGGATATGAATAAACCAAAGAAAACGTCCAGCTTGGATGATTCTACATAAGAGAAATCTTCGAACAACATGTTGATATTTTTAATTACATTATATGATCAAAGATTTTTTCATCAATTGTAATCTTTTTTTTTTTTTAAAAAGATTAATAATTCCGACTGATATTATAGTCGGTATTTTCTACCAATTTTCTGTTAGTAGAAATTTAGTCGGAAATTCTAACTGTATTTTTTTAGTCGGAATTTTGGTCGGAAAATACCGACTGTTTGAGGGTAGTTGGAATTTTCTGTCGGAAAGTTGTATTTTTTTTGTAGTGATAGTATTAGCATATTGTTAGTTGTATTTGTATATTATTACTGATATCAATGTATTATTAGTTATATTAGTATAGTATTAATATGTATTAGTATACAATTACTTGTATATTAGTTCATTATTATCATAGTATTAGTCTATTAGAATAATATTAATAAAGTATTAGTCGTATTTGGTAGAATCGGATGATTTTACAATACGATTTTACGATTCAATTTTGAGAGCTGCTTCCGATTTCACGATTTTACAATTTTAATAAAGTATTAATAATTACATTTTGGTCAACTTTAACTAACAATTTGCAATTAACAAAACTGCAACAATAATGTCAAGTAATTAGAGTGAAAATGAAATTTTGGTTTCCGACTAAAATTGAGTCGAAAATTAGTCAGAAAATAATTAATGGTAATTTTTTTTTAATTTAAAATTCCGACCAAAAACTAATTTCCGACTAACACCTATGGTAGGAAAATCATTCGGAAATTTTCAATTGCTTCGTTTAGTCGGAAACTTTTAGTCTGAATTTTCCCATTTTTTTGCACTGTTTGTAATAATGTGTGTAATGCTATTGAGCCTCCCGTCCATGTTCCTTGTGATCACATTGTTAGACCTTCCCGTGGTTGATATGTCTCTTACTGATATAATTTTGGCTCATGATGCTCATTTTGATACTTTGCCCGAGGATGACCGTAAAGTGACTATATCTCTTAGCGACATCTCGTCGTGACATTCCGTCTAATTTTGTTTTCTATCCTTTTTGTCAAATTTTTCTTTGACTTTTTCATCATGTATTTAAGTCAATGTTTTGTGTCTTCTACATTCTCGACCGAATTTTGAGTGTTTCGGTCGAATTGAATTAAAGCCCATCTGCAATTAAACTTCTGAAATTTCCAAATGAAGTCTTGATCGAATTGCAACCCGATTTCGACCGAATCTGCAGGCCACAAAGTAACTGTAAGTTGCCAATCAAAATCTCGACCGAATTGTCCAAATTTTGACCGAGATTGCAGCCCCCAAAATCTACTGCCTGCTGCTGTAATGAAGTCTCGATCAAGTATCGAGAGCTTCGGCCGATTTCATTAAAACCGCACAAAATCTTCTGCATTAATTTCATCAAGCTTCGACCAAAGCTGTACTGCGTCTCGACCAAACACTTACTTTACAATGCTCTTCCCATGTTGCATGCTTTTATTCTTCACTAAAAACTCTTTATCATTATACCCATGCAAATTATAAAAAAAAGAAGAAAAAATAATCTCTTCTCCCATCAGATATTTCAGCAACAACCTTCATTTTTCATTTTCATACACTCGCAAAAGTCATACAAGTTCATCTTCAAAATCTCTTACAAAAGTACATTCAATTTCCTAGCAAAAACTACTTGAAAAACTACTCTAAGTTACTCAAGAATACAAGTTTATTTACCAGTGGCGAACCTAAGATTTGAAATATGGGGTTGTATAAGCCTAATAAAAGCGTTTTGATTCTCATTAACAAGTAAAGCATAACTTAAAAGACTATAACATAAATAAAGTAAAACGAAGATAAAACTCAACTAACCCGTTATAATAAAAAACTGAGCATTTCTTGATCAACTAGCCCTCAAGTGCTCAATCTTTGTCCATTAGTTAATGTGTTCATCTACAATAAGGGAAAAGAAAATCATCATGAAAAGTAAGGTAAAAGATATACACAGTGCAAAAATAGGTCACAAAAAACTTAGAGTCATATTCAAACTTAATAATTTACCTTTACAGCATTGGGCCATTTCGACGAGGTTTCATACATTTAAATTGTCTAGTAATATCTTTATTATGAATATTTTCAAATAAATCCCGCTCCAAATAAGTGACTAAACTATCGTTTAGAAACCCATCACCCATGCTATTATGGAGTTTATTCTTGATAACTGTCATCGCATAATATGATCTTTTAACTGATGTTGTCGCCACTGAAAGAGTCAACACCAATTTCAAAAGGAGATACACCTTCGCATGTGTCAATACTTCTTCAACTCAACAAGTTTTATAGAAAACTCATTCAAATTCTTTATGCCCCAAAATCTTTAGTCACTTCGAACATCATAAATGAAATTTTCAAGTTGATACTCAAAGTACAATAAATCAGTACTAAAAAATTCAATAGGATAAAATTGAGCAAGTTGCAACAACCTCTTGGAATCAAAAGCAGCAAATTTGATTTTTCAGTTGAAAGCATGACATGCAGATAAGCAATTCCTTACTTATCTCATCAAATCGATCATCTAATTCCAACATAATTTGATCAATCAAGCTAAGAAACACTCCTACTCGAAAGTGTTAGTCGTCAGTTTGTTGCACTTGGCCACGTCTATATTGTCCAGAAAAAACATATATGTCATCAATCTTAGGAACACAATATCATTCTAATTACAAAATGAGGTGACCTTTTCCAAGTGACTATAAGTCTCATGGCATTTACAATATCTTGCTCCTTTCTTTGTAATGATAAATTTAATTGATTTGTTATCCCAAAAATCGTCAATAACAATTGTGTGACAAAAATAAAATCAAACCTCGTAAGTGCAAATGCAAAGGACTCCACTTTTAACGTTTCAATGCTTAGTATCTTCTACGATAGAATCAAGCACATCAAAAATTGCAGGATATAATTGAAACGCACTCGAAATTGTCTTGAAATAAGAACTCCATCTAACGGTAGAAGGCATACTTAAGCTACACTCTTGATTCAATCATGTTCCAGACTTAAATTCACCATTATTTTAAGCTTCTAATATATGTTGGGCTTGCTTATCTCGAAGAAGTTCCTTACGCTTACAAGAAGCGCTCACCAAATGCAACAAACTACCAAGTGTTTCAAAAGGCCAAGCACAATCATCGTCCTTAGTAGCAACAGCAACAAGTGTTAATTGAAGTTGGTGAGCAAAACAATGAATGTAATATGCACAAGGAGATTCAATCAAAATTAAAGTTCTTAGACCATCAATTGCACCTCGCATGTTGCTTGCACCATCATAACCTTGCCCTCGAACCAATGACAAAGTCAAAGAGTGTTTCATAAGCAAAGATTCAACAGCACCCTTAAGAGTTAAAGAAGTAGTGTTACCTACATGAACCAAACCAAGTAATCGTTCTTTCACCATTCCTTTCTGATCAACATATCTAAAAACAAAACTCAGCTGCTCTTCATCACTAATATCACCAGATTCATCAGCAAGAATAGAAAAAAACTACCATTAAGTT
Organism: Amaranthus tricolor; assembly: GCF_026212465.1. Lineage (NCBI taxonomy): Eukaryota > Viridiplantae > Streptophyta > Magnoliopsida > Caryophyllales > Amaranthaceae > Amaranthus > Amaranthus tricolor. The sequence goes on from NC_080053.1 coordinate 10,556,342, forward strand.
CCTCAATAATCTTCTTGGTTGTCTCTATTCAAGAGAATGAGTATCATTTTCACTTAGTGTCTCCAATGACCTAGAAATATGTGTACATGTTAGTTTTTTAATTGTCGTGGGAATTGTGGTAGAAGTTGAAATAGGTTCTTGATATGAATTTGGGGTTTGAGAATGAATTTTCTTAGATTCTTCACGCTTTCTCTTTGTAAAAAAATTTGTAATTGCTGAAACTTTTAATGACATCATCCTAAAATCAATACAACAAAATTATAAAATAAACTTGATACTTAATAAGTTAATTAAAGATTTAAAGTTATACTTAAAATGATGCTTTTTAATTTTATTCATGAATAACAAATTAACAACCATTGAAATCATAAACAAACACAAATACTAATTCTAATTCTAAATTGAATTATATAAATCATAATTTAAAGTAAATAAAATTTAAATTATCACAATTTAAAGCAAATTGAAATTCTCCATAAACAATTACAACAAAAACACACGAATCATACAAATAATTACAACAAATAATACTTGTTGTTGGGTCAACCAACTCTCATTCGATGCGCCAAGCCAAAAGGCCCAATAACCCTGCTAACCAGTCAAGCTACCAGAAGGCCCACCCTGAAGGGTAAATTTACCAAAATTCCCCTGGTCAGTTGCCCAAGGTCATTTACTACCCTATAAATATCCATGCTTATTACCATTTATGGTATGTCGTTTTCTCTCTAAATCTCAACTACTTGCATTCATTTCTTGTTTCATATTACCGATCACTGACTTGAGCGTCGAAGGGGCTTTTCGAGAACCTGCCCCCGGACAAGTAACTCTGTTCGTTTTGCAGGTCACCTTCCGAACCAGGTCTAAGTTATTCGGACCTTTCGACAGCCGGTTCCATCTCAAGACAATTTCCTTCCTAGATTAAGTTGACTTTTTTAGAGGCAGAAACATTTGGCGCCATCTTTGGGGAATCCGATAAATACACCTTACGATTTAAGTCGGAAAAAAAGCCATGAATTCCAAGCGCAACACCCAAACAAATACGCGGCAGTCAGAACACCATTCAGTCAATTCAGTTCATAATCAGGAGCCAAGTCCGAACAATGCCCCACCGCCGAACTTCGTCACTCGGCAGGATCTGGACGCTTTTGCCGCAACTATTACCACTCGTTTTCAGGAATCATTACAACAAGCAGTTCGAACTCTGCCGAATATCCTGCAACCCCAACAACAGAGTATTCGGCATTCTGCCTGTCGACAAACTGAACAAGTCCCAACCTTCAACCAACAGAATCCTCGCCAGGATCAAGACTTTTGGATTGAGGATGTGGCAGAAAGCCAAAAGTCTCCTTACCAAAGGACGTTGGGGAGTCGTCGTCCAACGAACTCTCCTGCACCGGATCTAACCGGATCCCTACAAAGATAACTGATCAGAACCCTAACCGAGCTCCTGAAAAATTCAAGATTCAATGCCCGCCATATTATCAACAGGAGGAAGGTGAAAAGGCAAGACTCAAGGACCTACCTCAACTCAAAGAGGGTGAGAAAAGAAATACTGAATGAATCTTACCACAGCCCCCTTCGGCAAGGAGAGCACGTAAGGGAGGAACCCTTTTCTGTCCCCGTCATTTTCAAAACGTCGCTGTCAGCCCGGATACTATCCATTCCAAACCTATACAAAGTTAAGGTATCGGCAGTCAAGCCTTTTGACGGGTCGTATGATCTCGCTGAGCACATCGCATCATATCGTGCCCATATGGCAGTTAGTATGACATGCGAGGCCATGCTATGCAAGTTCTTCCCTACTACTCTTTCGGGGATAGCCCTTAACTGGTACACGGCCCTACCACCAGGAAGTGTAGACAGTTTCGCATCCTTGGAGTCTCTCTTCCTCGACCAATTTGTTGCCGCCAAGAGGCAAAGAAAATCCAACCTCCACTTGATGTCCGTGATACAAAGGGAGGGAGAGTACGTCACCTCCTACATTCAGAGGTTTCGCGAGGAAGTCCTATCGATATTGGGAGCTAACAATGCGACCACGGTCCCAGCTTTGATCAATGACGTCCGAACGCCAAAACTGAAATGGAAGCTCCTGGAACACGACCTTTTACCTACGCCGAAGCTATGGAGATAGTTCAGAAATTTATTCGAGCGTCTGACATCTGCACACCCCTAGATCCCAACAAGAAGAAGGAAAAGGCGGGGAGATCACAAGAACGGACGCCTAATCGGCTTAATTCGGACTGCTACGGAAGAGAGAGGTTCCGCTCACCGATGGGACCTCCCCGGGATGAAGGCAGGAGACAGGCACATGCACAAGCTTACCTTATTTACGAAGCCAGGGATAACGGGGAATCCCCTTTCAACAGGAGCCAAAAGGATATGTTCTATTCGTTTAGAGAGCAATTGTTGATCCCTCCTAAGGTTTCAACGTCCCAGAATAGAAGAAATATGAATTTATGGTGCGAGTACCATAAAGAATACGACCACACTTTGTCTTAATGCCGTGAATTGAAAAAATTCCTTGATAGATTAGCCGATGAAGGGAAGCTAAATAGATATCTAAAACGTGACAACAGCTGACCTCGAGGTCGTCGAGAAGATAATCGCCAGAGAAATATAAGGAGATCAAACGAAAATGATCAACAGACCGAGGCCACTGAAGGTACAATTCATATGATATCAAGGGGATATTCAGAATACTACCCTAATAATCATTCAATCAAAGATAGCATTCATACCCTGAAATCTATGACTGTCGAAGAAAAACGAGCAGTAGATGGACCGAAGATGACATTCGGAGAAGTTAGTCAGCCCATTCAGTATCCTTATTCTGACCCCATTGTACTTACCATCAAGGTGGGCCTCATGAACATCAGGAGGGTTCTGGTAGACACCGACAGCACGGTAGACTTGATAACTATGGACTGTTTGAAACAGCTCAAATACGGCCCCGAGCACTTCGAGAAGCTAGAACGGCCGCTAGTCGGATTCAGAGGGAGCAGAGTCTGCCCATCCGGTACTATAGTTCTACCAGTCAGATTTGGAGATAAGGGAAATGTCCGAACCTTGCCGGTTCGCTTCACTATAGTCGATATTCCATTTCCATACAACATTATCATGGGTCTTCCCCTTATCAACAAAGCTAAAGCCGTCATATCAACACACCAAATACTCATCCAGTATGAAAAGGACGATGGCAAGGTTGGAATTTTGTACGGGAATCAAAAGATCTCAAGAGAATGTCAGGTCAATTCGCTTAAAATGGGGATTCAGAGCAATGAACGCGAGAATGAAAGTCGGAAGAGAAAAGCGGAGCAGGTAGTGTCGGTTTTACACGTGGCCGATGATGACACCCGTAAAACGACTGAAACTGAGCCAGTAGAAGGATATGAAGAAGTTGCAATTTGGGGTGCTAAAAATATACGTTTTGGCAAGAATTTAGTCGGATCCCTAAGGGAATACCTAATAGCTGTCATTCGGTAATTTCGGGAGGTGTTTGCCTATACTGTCGAAGAAATGTCTGGAATTCCAGCCGAGGTAGCTTCACATCACCTCGACATCAAACCCGGTTACAAGCCGGTTAAGCAGAAGCTACGACATCAAGGTGCAGAGAGATCATGAGCCGCCAAAGAAGAAGTTGATCGGCTGTTGAAAGCCGGATTCATTAAAGAATTCAAGTACTCGGACTGGTTAGCTAACGTAGTCCTTGTGAAGAAGCCATCCGGAAAGTGGAGGATGTGTGTGGACTTTACAGATTTGAACAAAGCCTGCCCAAAAGATGACTATCCGCTACCCAAGATAGATAAGTTGGTTGATTCTACTGCCGGCCACGATTTGTTGAGTTTCATGGAAGCCAACGCCGAATATCACTAAATCCTGCTAGCCACGGAAGACAGGCCGCACACCGCCTTTATCACCCCCACGGGGGTTTATTGCTACATGGTGATGTCTTTCGGCCTGAAAAATGTGGGGGCAACTTACCAACGGATGGTTAATAAGATATTCAAGGACCAAATAAGTCGAAATATAGAGGTGTACGTTGATGACATGATAGCCAAGAACAAAGGGGTCGAGGACCACGTCGAACACCTTTGTGAGACGTTTGAAACCCTCCTCGCCAACAGAATGCGCCTTAATCCTGAAAAATGTGTTTTTGGAGTCACTGATGGAAAATGCCTCGGCTTCCTCGTTGATGAAAGAGGAATCGAGGCTAATCCGGACAAGATACAAGCAATCTTGGCAATGAAGTCACCAAGAACTGTCAAGGAGGTGCAACGCCTCACCGGTTGCATCGCAGCTTTGAGCCGTTTTATATCAAAATCGGTTGATCGCTGTTCAACATTCTTTTGTGTTTTAAAGCAAGCTAATTTCAAATGGGATGAAGAGGCCGAAAAAGCTTTCATTGAACTGAAAAAATTCCTTGCCGAAATGCCCAAGCTCGTTTCACCCTTGCCGGGCGAAACTTTCTATGTATAAATATCTGTTTCAGACTAAACATTGAGTGCGGTGTTGGTGGCGGAAAGACACAAACAACAAGTGCCCGTTTACTATATCCGCCACGCTTTTTGCGGCTCAGAGCCCCGCAATAGTTCGATTGAAAAATCACTCTTCGCTTTGGTCATGGCCAGTCGAAAGCTTAAGCCATACTCCAGTCACACCCCATTGTTGTGCGAACCTCTCAGCCTATAAGAAAATTGCTGGAAAGAAAAAATCAATTGGCCCGTGTCGCAGACTGGGCCAATCAACTGGCCGATTATGGAATCGAATATGAACCTAGAACGGCCATCAAGGCACAAGCTCTGGCGGATGTCATTGCAAAGATGACTGGATCAATGGAAGAAGTTCCCTCGGAAGAAGCATGAAACTCTACGTCGACGGATCCTCTACCCGTCTCCCGTCTCCGTGCCGAAGCGGGATTACTCATAATCTCTCCCAATGGTGCTAGGCTAGAACATGCAGTGCGATTCAACTTCTCGGCCACCAACAATGAAGCCGAGTATGAAGCCGTACTGTTGGGATTAGGAATATGCCTTGCATCCGGACCAAAAAAGGTTGTTGCACATACGGACTCGCAACTTATCGCAGGGCATGTGAATGGCGATTATGAAGCGAAGGATGACAGCATGAAGATGTACCTCGCCAAGGTAAGGGAAGCAATGGAAAAATTTGACTCGGTAGTAATTCTTCACATTCCTAGATCCGAGAATGCACAAGCCGATGCCCTATCGAGATTGGTAAGTTCGGCCATAAATTACGAGCCATGGAGTATAGTTTGGGAAGTACTACCAAGCCCGAGCATTAACGCCTTTATAGAAGGAGTGAATCCGACTGACTCTTGGATGGATCCCTACATAGTGTTTTTGAGAGACAGACAGCTACCAGAGGACCCTGAGCTAGGGCCGATCATCATGAAAAAGGCGAAATGGTTTGAATGGTATGACGGGGCGCTGTATAAGAAGTCTTACACTCACCCCCTCCTCAAGTGCGAAACCCCCGACCGAAGGGAACTACATTTTGCGCAAGATACACGAAGGGGCATGTGGCACACATCAAGGGATACCGACCCTAATTGGGAAGACTTTGAGAAGTGGGTACTATTGGTCCAGTCTCAAGGCCGACGCCGAAAGGTCGGTTAAGACTTGTGAAAAGTGTCTATTCTATGGAGAAGTGCCTCGCCAGCCCACCAACTATCTCTCTCCAATTCAGGCCGTCCACCCCTTCGACCGGTGGGGAATCGACCTTCTAGGTCCCTTCCCTCCAGCCAGCGGGCAACGAAGACTTATACTAGTTGCCATAGACTACTTCACAAAGTATGTTGAAGCTGAGGCCCTTAGCACCATTACAAACAAACAGAATTATATGAAGGAACATCATTACTCGGTAAGGCGTCCCACAAGTCATAATTTCTGATAATGGCCGGCAATTTAACAAAGCCGCGACCAGAGAATACTACAACCGTTTTAACTTACAGATTAGGTTCACGTCTATAGCCCGCCGCCAGACGAATGGGCAGGTGGAGTCCGAAAACAAGTCAATACTCAATGGTATCAAGAAAAAGCTAGAAGGGAGACAAAGTAATTGGGTAGAAGAGCTACTCGACATGCTGTAGGCCAATCGGACCACAGTCAAGGAAGCCAATGGTCATATACCTTTCTCTCTGGTATTCAGCATTGAAGCCGTCCTCCCGGTCGAAGTGGGCATCCCCTCTACCCGAATAATTTACTACGATCAATATAACAACGATCAAGATAAGCCGATCAACCTCGACCTACTGCCAGAAACAAGAGGAAACTCCTTCCTCAAGGCCCTCGCGCAAAAATAAAGAATGACGAGGCAATTTAACAGAAGAGTAAAACCAAAAGGGTTTCAAGCCGGTGATCTTATGCGTAGAAAATTTCAAGCAACATGAAAGATTGTGGAAAAGGAAAAGCTTTGGAAGACATGGGACGGACCTTTCAAGGTCACCAAGGTAATTAGACCGGGAACATACGAGCTAGAAGACAATGGCAAACCCTTACCCAGGTCATGGAATTCGGACCACTTGAAGAAACTCTATGTTTGGTTCAAGAAACTCTATTTTTCATTTTTCATTTTAAGATTTCTTAGCGGAAGATTTCTTTGTTTTCCTATTAGGACATTGTAAGTCGGATACCTCATTGTCGGCACTCCACATTTTGTAATTTGCTCCTCAAAGTGATGCTTAGGGGGCAAGTAAGTCAGGGTATCAAGTGTAAGGCAATCTTAAGCGACAATGAAATTTTCAAATCAATTGTCGGCAAAGCATAGAACATAAACGAGAACATGCATTAAAAAAGAGAGTTGCAGAACAGGAATCGTTACAAAACAGGCCGAAGCCTGAAAAATGTAATAGAATATGGGTACAAGGACCATAGTCCACCAAACTAACTTATAAAAATGAAAAATCATTCTTCAAAAAGCTCTTCCACGCTGAACAGCGGGTTCAGCTCCTCCTCGCCGGGGGCCGACCCCTCACCCCCCGAAGCTGCCGGCAAAGCTGGGGTCTCTGAAGTACGAGGGAGTAAGGGAACGGCGACAATGGGAGAGGATGAAGGGGTTTTCGGCCTCGAAGGGATAGAGATGTCGTAGTGAGCAAAATCGACATCCCTAAACCTGGCCTCGACTTCCCCCGAAAGCACCTTCTCCCATGCCTCTTTGTCAACGACATCTTCCTCATCAGGCCCCGCCTCTTCAATCTCCTTAAGCTCTTTGGTGGCCTGATGAGTTGCCCTATCATATACGGCATCTGCAGCGCTGAAGGACTCCCAGTTAGGAGTTGCCTTCAACTTTTCATGGGCATACTTGAACATCAGTTCCTTCACCCGCATGCCTTGACTAACAGTGTCGACCCCCAGCCTGGCCACAAACTGCTTGCCCTCCTCGGTCTCTATCCACTCCTTGGCGATTTTCTTCTAAAATATTTGTTTCTCGCGAACAAGCACGGCCTCTTTCAGAAATCGGCGTTTTTCGCGCATGCCCTCGAGGGAGTGTTGGAGACCTTTGTTCTCCCGGGTCAGGTTCATGATCTGATCATTTTTCACGATCAGCTTCCCATTCAGCTCATGGACCCTCTTCTTAGCTGCTCGAAGATCGGCATCCATTACCTCTGACCCGAGTGCAATAGTGATTTCATACTGCATACGAATGTTCATCTACAAAACAGTTCGAAATTAGAAAGAAATCGGACATTTGAGATCCGACAAATAATTGAAATCACAGCAAGTTTTAAGTACCTCCGCTTGGAGGGCAAGCAGCTCATTGACCCTTGTTTTGGCAGGAGCAGAAGCGAGCTGAGCCAAGTCCTTGTCGCCCACCAGCTGGCCCATCGCCCTCCTCCACCTCAACCTCAACTCTTTGGATGAGAGATTGAAAAAGGCGGAGTTAGAGCTGAACACCACGCCAGTATCCCAACGGGTTATTTCGTACTCCCATTCATCTAGCGAGGATGTTGATGCCTCCTTCGACCCACCTACGGCCTTCCCCTTGCCTTTGTCTCCCTTTGGCGGGAGTTCCTTCTTTCTCTTTGGTGGCTGAGTCGAAGGAGAGGCGCTTCTCTCCCGAACTGACCCACTTGGTGTGGGTTGAGAAGTTTCCTCCGGCAACTTCTTATTCTTCCCGTCCTGGTAATAGCATAATGTTAGCATGCAAAAGGATCAAACAAGTTGGACTCTAAGGGAAGTCTTAATTACCTTTGGAGGAGGGGAAGATGAGATTTGTCTACCTGTGCCTTTCTCTTACGAGATTCGGCCATCATCTGGGCAAAGTTGAAGGAGTTCATGATTTCTGGATACTCTTCTGTAGCTCCTCAAACGCTATTACTGCAAAAGAAATAATTCGGGTCACAAGACCAGTACAAAAAGAACAATCAGTAGGGGCTTCAACTCACCCTGATGATACTTCGGACTAAGGCCCATTGCAGACCAAAATAGTTCATTCTGAAGGTGTCTAAGTTCACCACATAGCTCCTCTAAACCAAAACCGGCTTAAAGCCACCTAATTCTACTTCCTTAGTAGCATGCTCTATAATCAAAAATTCCTCTAAATTACATTGGGGAACATTGTTGTTGAATTGGAAGTTAGGCCGTTCATCATGACTTGTCTTGACGGGCCATGGATCGGCTCTATACAAAAAGACGAAGTCATTTCTGAAACGCTTCATGCTATCTCTCAATCCCTTAACGATTGAAAATCCCCGCATGTGCTGGAAGGTTACCCAACCTAGGCCTTAATTGAGCCGCTGTAAATCTCCTAAGTCTAAATATGTACCTAAACGCCGTTAGAGTCGGCTCTACCCCTATAGCTATGCAAATCATTATAAAACCTATAATACAGCCCCAACCATTGGGATACAACTCAGACACCGCAATGTTGTAGGAGTTGAGCACCTCTATGGAAAATGGATGAAGAGGAAACCTCAAACCCGTCTCCATGGCGTCCTTGTAAACGCCGTTGCACCCTTCGGGCACATGTTTAATGCTGTCTTTCTTCCCCGGCTTCACTAGGGAGTACTCGTTCGGTGGAGCCCAGCGCTCCCTTACAAAGGACAAGTCCTTATCCAAGGTTGTACTCCAGGTTGGCCGAATAAAATAGTTTAAAGGACCAGAGCCGGGACAATACTTTGGCCCATCGTAGTGGGGGTTCTAACCCAAATCTACTGACTCTCTTGTTGAAGTAGGCGCCATTCTGATAGCAGCTCTTGGATACGCGCTGTAGGAGGGGAAAACGACCGTTATACCCTCTAAACTACAAGGATCAATCTCATAACGCCTGGGGGTAAAAGCTATAGTGGGTTCCCAAGGAAAAGGGTACAAAGTCTCCGGATAATATACGGGAGAGTCCAGACATGACTCATTTATATCAGCCTCAGTGGCGTATTTATATACGCCAAAAAATTAGTGTCTACATCAATATCGTCAAAGTTAAATCGCGCAAAAGAATAGTCGACCATTATTTTTATACAAAGCCTAAAAACAAGAAACGTACCTGACTGAAGTTCTAGAACGAAAGAAAGCTTGGAAATTGGAAATTCTTGGAAAATCTTAAATGCTCTCGAAATCAAGATAGGGAAATGAGGGAAATGAGCTCAAGTCCCCTATTTATAGGGAAAAGAAGGTAAACAGTAAAAGTGGACACAGTTTCCCATGTTGAAGTTGTCATCGCCCTATTCAGCCTTCCTTGGATGAACTCCAACAGAGTCCGTATTATGTTTCGAACTTGGGGCTCATTAGCCCAAGTGCTTTTCAAGATTGGGACTCATTAGCCTAAGTGTTATTCAAACTTGGGGCTTATTAGCCCCTCACATCGTTTGACTCGGACTCCCCAGGGGAGGGGGAGTCCCCTCTTATTCGGCACCCTGCTATATTTGCCAGGTGCCTAACCCTATTCGGCCCCTTCCTTGGATGGACTCCAACGGGGTCCGTATTATGTTTCGAACTTGGGGCTTATTAGCCCAAGTGTTTTCATGTTTGGGGCTCCTAAGCCCAAGTGTTATTCAAACTTGGGGCTTATTAGCCCCTTACATCATCTGACTCGGACTCCCCAGGGGAAAGGGAGTCCCCTCTTATTCGGCACCCTGCTATATTCGGCAGGTACCTCACCCTATTCGGCCCCTTCCTTGGATGGACTCCAACGGGGTCCGTATTATGTTTCGAACTTAGGGCTCATCAGCCCAAGTGCTTTCAAGCTTGGGGCTCCTTAGCCCAAGTGTTATTCAAACTCGGGGATTATTAGTCCCTCACATCGTCCGACTCGGACTCCCAAAGGGAGGGGGAGTCCCCTCTTATTCGGCACCCTGCTATATTCGGAAGGTGCCACACCTTATTTGGCCCCTTCCTTGAAAGGACTCCAATGGGGTCCGTATTATGTTTCGAACTTGGGGCTCATTAGCACAAGTGTTTTCAAGCTTAAGGCTCCTTCAGCCCAAGTGTTATTCAAACTTGGGGCTTATTAGCCCCTCACATCGTCTAACTCGGACTCCCCAGGGAAGGGGGAGTCCTCTCTTATTCGGCACCTTGCTATATTCGGCAGGCCCCTTTCTTGGATGGACTCCAATGGGGTTCGCATTATGTTTCGAACTTAGGGCTCATTAACCCAAGTGTTTTTCAAGATTGGGGCTCATTAGCCTAAGTGATATTCAAACTTGGGGCTTATTAGCCCCTCACATCGTCCGACTCGAACTCCTCAAAGAGGGAGGAGTCCCCTATTCGGCCAGTTCGTTATTCGGACTCCTCAGGGAAGGAGGAGTCCCCTATTCGGCCTGTTCGTTATTCGGACTTCTTAGAGAAGGAGGAGTCCCCTATTCGACCAGCTCGTTATTTGGACTCCTCTGAGAAAGAGGAGTCCCCTATTCGGCCAGCTCCTTATTCGGCAGCCGATTCCATCTCAAGACAAATTCTTTCCTAAATTAAGTTGACTTTTTTAGAGGCAGAAACAATACTCATTACTCAAATCATACACAAATCATACAACAAATTGAACCTAAATTAAACATAGTCATAAAATGTACTTTACAAAACACAAATAAAATTGTTTTTCTCAAAGAATTATACCCAAAGCCAAAAAGCAGCAGGCGGCAACCACGGTCAGCAGACAGAAGCGGCAGGCCGGCAGCAACGGTTTCCAGTCAGGCGTTCAGCAGGCATACGGGCGACGGCGGTCAAGGGACCAAGGCGGCAAAGCAGTCTGCAATTAAAAGTACGAAAACAGAGAGGATGATTGAAGTCGAAGGTGAAAGACCTGACAAGGCAAGAATCAGAAATTAGAGGGATATTGAATAGCCAAAAATTTCCTTCCTTTAATTTATTAATTAATTGTAATACGTATTAATAAGGTTAAAATCATAAATTATCACATGTGAGTGTTGTAGTTTACTGGTATTGAATTCTCTATGCTTTCCAATAAGTCATGGGTTTGAGGCTTACTAAAAAATATTGGTTTGATAAATGTTTCTTAATATTTTTTAATGGGTTTACATATGCAACCCCACCACCTACATTGTATCCGTCACTATTATGTACTCAATAATCAATATTATCATAAGCATAACCTAAATTTCAATAGCTTTTTAGCGAACTTGAAATATCACAACTTATACTCCCTCCTATTCACCTTAAGTGTCTCATTTACTTTTGAGACACTATTCTTCTATCACTCTTAAATTGCATTTTATTATTAATCTATAAGTTAAAACATAGTCATGTGGGATTTTATTTGATTCGTTTTGATGTAAAGATTATTAATATCAACTTTTTATAATTTTTAATTGTACATAACTCAATATATTAAGGATTGAATAAGTGCATTGAATAAAGTGAATAAAGTAAATGAGACACTTAAGATGAATAGGAGGGAGTATTAAAAGTTATGCTATAACCTTTATATCACAAGTTTGAATTAAAAACTTTTACATAGAAATCTTTTTATAAATCAAGATTATTACAAATGAATATTTTATTACTAAAACAAGAAAAATCATTTCCTTAAAATGTCTTAAGATTTTAAGCGATAACAAAGAAAAATGAGATATTTTTCTTGCATCTACTTACAATTATTACTCTTTGTTTCTTAGCTTGAAAAACTCAAGAATATAAAATTTTTAGAACTTATTGAATAAGCGTGGCTGAACACAAAGTCTACTTCTAAAAATCCCTAAAACATGTTTTTTGAATTTGAAAATTTATCAACATATTAATGCTGATGTATTTATGTTTTATGATGATTTATTATGTGTGTAAATATGTGGGCATCCTGCATCTTCATATTATGCATTATTTTAGTGTAAAAATGGATAAAATCGATTTTACAAATATTTTTGTTGGTTATTTAATGAAATTTCAGGATTTGATAAATACTTCTGAAATATTTTCTTATTATATTACTGTGATAAAATGTGAAGTATAAATATTATATATTTCTCCTTGCATTAATTTGATTATTTGGAATTTATTTTCGATATTTAAGTATTTAAATTAATTATAAAAAATAAAAAGTGTTAAAGATGTTCTTATTTATTAAAAAGTTAATTAATAAGAACTTAAAATTATGTCTCCAACAAATTTTAGCCAAAATACATTAGTTTGGATTTTTTCATAATTTTTATTATTAAATTGTAAATTGTAAAATTATGAAATTATAAAATAAGAAATAATTTTGGGACTCTTAGATTAATTTTTTGTAGACGTTTATTGACTTTAATTAATTTTATCAGTTTATCGGTAAAAATGACTATATCAATTATTTATAATAAAAAGTCACATTTATATTAATTTAAATGACTCGAAAATCTAATAATATGACTTGTAAAACCTTAAGATAAATTTATAAAATTTTGAAAATATAAAAAATGACTATATCAACTATTTAAAATAAAAAATCACACTTATATTATGTGACTTGAAAATCACGTAATATGATAGTGTTATTTGGAAATTGTTTAAATAACTAATTTCGTGAATAATTTTAAAGAGATTTTCAATTTTTATCACTAAATATAAATTTTATCATCAACCGAGTGCCACTTAGTATAAAATAAATTTAACTTTGATGTCTTATAATTTCATGTGTTTAAATCATCATTTAGATATTGTTAATTAATACTAGTGATTAAATAATCATAAATTATTTATTAATTAAAACAATCATATATAATCTTATGAAATGACCTTGGAATCATTAAAAATAATAACTTATAATGACTTAGTAATTTTGGCCTTTTTTGAGAATTATTTTATATTATTAATTTAATTAGCGATTTAAATGATAAACTACATAGTATTTAAGGAAAAGTTATTTTCATGAAATCTCTTTTCATATAAAGTTTATTATGATATGAATTACTCTTTTTATTCTCTAATGTTCTTCCCATTTGAAATATCACCTTAAAAGTGATTAAGGTTTTTAAGATATATTTAGAAGATAAAATATAAACACGTGAGATCTCATTAGATTCCTCGCAATGTATACTTTCTTATTATGTATTTTTCATAATTTTTTATTAAGTATATTTAGAGATATTAAGGCTTAAAATTTATTTTAATAACTATGTAAATATTAAACAAGAAAAAGAAAAAAGAACGAAGGGACTATATTCTAGTGGTTTTGAATAAAATACATAACTATTTGATTTATACTTTCTTCATTTAAAATAAATTAAAATCAAACATTAAAAACATTTTAATGATTTTCTTATTGCAAAGTTTTGTTGGATTTTAAGTGATGTTTAAAAGATACATTTTCATACATTGTGGTGACGTCCCCATATAGTACAAATGTTTTATACATGACGTATATTATGTTTTGCACGTAACTATGTCTACCCCATCTAAAAACTTTTTAATTTATCATTTTGTAAATTTTGATTTACAAAAGTATATTTTTCTTACGGCCGTTGATTAACAAGGTCAAAGCAGATTATCGTTCAAGGCTCTAAATTTTGTAGGTCTAAAAAATAATTTTTTCAAATACAAGATTTATATAACTTCAATTAAATTTAGGTATAATTTATATTTTGTTGTGTAATATGAGTTAAAATAGTCAAAGAATCAACATTACAAACCAAAACAAGTATTATATTTTTTAGTACGCCTTATTTTTTTAGGGACCCTTTTTAACTTTTGCTCTGGGTTAAAAAAAGAACGAGACTGCCCTATTTTTTTATGTGGAAAAAGTTATAATTTATGTTTTGGAAAAAAAAAAACATTTTTATTCCAAATGGTAAAGTTTTGAAATTTCAAAATACAATTTTGTATATAAAGGTATACATATGATGGATGAAAAAGGGCGTGTATAGAGCTGTTCAAAACAAACCCGACCCGAAAATCCGACCCGGAATCGAAAATTATCCGACCCGAAAAAATGTAAGTTTTTTTAAGTTTACCGAACCGCAATTACCCGAACCGATACTTCACTCGAACCGTTTGATAACCGAAAAGGGCAAAATCGAACTCCAACTGCAACCGAATTTTATAACCGACATATAAACCTTAACCGATGTTACCCGAACTGAACAGTGATCGACCCGAGTCAAATCCGACCCGAATTATGCACGTAACCGAATGTAACCTCACTAAAACCGATTAAGATCGAACTGTTTTTAACCCGAACTGATACAAACCCGATCGATTATTAATCGAACTGTTTTTAACCCGAACTGATACAAATCCGAACCGATTGTAAATCGAACTGTTATAAATCCGAATCAAATTTTCACCTAATTTTAGCAAATTAAGTCCAATTTCAGTTTTCTAATAATACGGAAAAAGAAAGAACACAAGTTCTATATAGAAGAGATTGCATATATATATATATATATATATATATATATATATATATATATATATATATATATATATATATATATATATGTATGTATATATATATATATATATATATATATATATATATATATATATGTATATATATATATATATATGTATATATATATATATATATATATATATATATATATATATATATATATATATATATATATATATATATATATATGTATATATATATATATATATATATATGTATGTATATATATATATATATATATATATATATATATATATATATATATATATATATATATATATATTTATATATGTATGTATATATATATATATATGTATATATATATATATATATGTATATATATATATATGTATATATATATATATATATATATATATATATATATATATATATATATATATATATATGTATATATATATATATGTATATATATATACATATATATATATATATATATATATATATATATATATATATATATATATATGTATATATATATATATATATATATGTATATATATATATATATATATATATATATATATATATATATGTATATATATGTATATATATGTATATATATATATATATATGTATATATATATATATGTATATATATATATATATATATGTATATATATATATATATATATATGTATATATATATATATATGTATATATATGTATATATATATATATATGTATATATATATATATATGTATATATATATATATATATGTATATATATATATATATATGTATATATATATATATATATATATATATATATATATATATATATATATATATATATATATATATGTATATATATATATATATATGTATATATATATATATATATGTATATATATATATATATATATGTATATATATATATATATATGTATGTATATATATATATATATGTATATATATATATATATATATATATGTATATATATATATATGTATATATATATATATATATGTATATATATATATATATGTATATATATATATATATGTATATATATATATATGTATATATATATATATATATGTATATATATATATATGTATATATATATATATATGTATATATATATATATATGTATATATATATATATATATATATATATATATATATATATATATATATATATATATATATATATATATATATGTATATATATATATATATATATGTATATATATATATATATATATATATATATATATATATATATATATATGTATATATATATATATATATATATATATATATATATATATATATATATATATATATATATATATATATATATATATATACAAACTAATTGAAATAAATTGATCTGCCTATTAGGGCTGGTAAAATTTGACCCGACCTGCTAACCTGATCTGAAACCGACTCGAAATTAGCGGGTTTAGGTTTAGATTTTTGACCCAATTAATTAAATGGGTCAACCCGACCTGATCTGTTTATTAAATGGGTTAGGTTCTCGTTGAATATTTAAACCCGAAAAAACCTGTTTAACCCATTTATTAAATTTAAGACGGATCAACATTTGCCAAATACTTCGTAAAACTAAGATAATACCAATTACCATGTATTGAGGGATTTGTCAGCTGAAGATGACTTTCAATAAGAAAGGAAGTTGTCCCTCATCGGTAAGGGATTTGTCAGCTGAAGATGACTTTCAATAACAAAGAAAGTTGTCCCACATCGGCTATGAAAGATACTAATAAAAGAAAAATCCTTTAAATCACTTCCACAGATCTCATACCAACTTACGCAGCCACGCCGTGAGCACAAAGCGAACTATTGTTTCGCCTTTTACTAAAGAATACCGTGTGCTCGTTGCATTAAGTGGCATACGTTTATTATTGGAGGAAGCCTTTAATTAAGGTTAAATGGGTCAAATGACCTAAAATATATGAATTTAATGACCTAAAAAAAAAGTAGGTTGGTCATTAGCAGGTTGATCCAATCTGCTACAGATCAGGTCAGGGTTTCAATTTTTGACGCATTAATTAAATGGGTCAGGTTCAGGTTAAGGGTTTATTGACCCATTTATATATGATCCGAATCTGAAAATGACCCAACCCGACCTGTTTGACACCCCTATCTGCTATATCTGATAAAACAATCGGTAATTATTTTTTGTAAGTAAATGAGCATACATCAATTAAAAACCTGACTATTAACTTATTTCGATATTGACCCGATCAATAGTTATCCGTAACCGATAACTACTCGAAAAATAAAGCTCGAACCCGATCTGTACCCTAAAAAACCGAACCAATTAGTAATCGATGACAACCCGAGACCGATTAACACTCGACACGAACTTCAACCGACACCGAACTGATGCTAACCCGATAGCTTGAATAACCGATCTCTAACCGAACCGTGACTAACCGACTCGACCCGAGTGTGACCCGTTGTAACACACAGCCGAAAAATAACCGATCCGAAATGCAATCGAACCGAATAACACCCATCCGAAACCGACCCGATCAACCGAATGAACACCTCTAGTTGTGTACATACGTTACAACAGTTGTGAATATGTTTGGGTATGATAAAGATTATGCTCGTTTTAACATAACAAAGGGTGTGTTAAAATTATGTCATGTTTCACGAATGCTAGATCGCATGCAAAATGAGTCACAAGATGAACTCAAAGTAATACCATTGCAACTAAGGATGGTCAAGAGACGGGTCCAGCGGATCTGGCTAGATTCGGATCTGGACCTTTTTATTTTTTATAGATTCAAATCTGGATTCGGACCCTAAGGGTCCAAAATTTTCAGACCCAGACCCAGACCCTCTAGATCTAATGTGTCTAGGGTCCTTGATGGATCCTTAATGGGTCTTAAACAAAGTCTCTTTGATTGTCAAAATTGAACCTTTTGCGAGTCTTTTTGTATTTTTGTAAGCAACTTATTATCGTATTACAAACACTTGTTTTAGTCCATGAAATTCAAATACAAAATAATTATTAAAAAATAAAAAAAATATTTAATTGTATCGGGTCCGAGTCCGGGTCTGAGGGGCGGGTCTAGAGTTTGGGTCTCGAGGTCGGATTTGGGTCCGGGTGCTGATCTGCACCTTAGGACCCGGACCCGGACCCGTCAAATATTTCCTAGATCCAAATTCGACCCGAATCCGCTGGGTCTCGAAAAATAAGACCCAGACCTTTAAAGAAAAGGCGGATCCGAGGCTAATCTAATAGGGTTCTGGACCAATGATCATCCCTAATTACAATAATATGATGCGAAAATCACTTACAAAAGGTAAATGATTTAAGTCATTTATAAATTTATGATTGATGGTATCTTGAAATGTTCGTAGAGCATTGATTTTAAATTAATTACGGTTATATGATTTAGGAATGAAAAGTGTTTTAGAAATGCTTAAAAGTTTCCAAATTAGTTTGTCACTATGATTTCAAATAAAAGAATTTAAATTCTATTGTTTGACAAACACTAGTGTCGAATACTTAACTCTTTGCTGATACCATATTTTTGTGTGTTTTTAATGTTTTTTTAGAAAACTCATATGGCACCTCAAATGATGATTAAAAAGAGAACAAGATCAAGCTCTGAGCAAGAGTATGACTAAACTGCTACAATTATGTTTAAGTTACTCTGTTTTGCTACAAGAGTTTAGAAATTAGTTAAAGTTTAAGTTGTAATTGTAACACCCTCATAATAGGTCGGACTTTTGAAAACACCTTTAATGAAAAACATGAGTCAAAACCTACTCATGTGAGTGTTACCGCCACATCTATTTCTAATAAAATAAATTTAAGGCTTAACGACTAAGAAATAACTTAATAACTTTAAATTCAACAAAAGGTCTTACAACATAAGAGAAGACTGAAACGCAATCTATGTCCATATAAAAATTAAACAACTTAAGGTTAAATTTAAACTGAAATACGACTCTAACAAAAGCTACGTTTCTAGGTGATGCTCACTCTACGATTCCCACGCAATCAATAACCCGCAACATAAGAATGCAAGAAAAACAAGGGAAAAACTCCCAAAATTAGGAAATTGAGTAATTCCAACTCCATCCCGTAAAACGATTAAGTTTGAAAATGATTTAAAAAAAATATATAATCAAATTGAAGATAATTTTAGAAAATAATATACAGCTGAGTTTAAAAGAAAACAATTTGAGAAAACAATATATATAATATCACATAAACCAACTTATTAATTTGATATTTAATAATGACAAACACATAATCAAATTTTTTAATTTGAGGGAACGAGAACGCCTGTAGGCCGAGGCTTTACCCCTATACCTACTTCATCAAGAGGTCGTCACCCCAAATAATTCAAGGCCAGCATAGTAGTCTCAGGGAACCCTAGTGTGCACACCCCTTTTACTTGGATCACAACAAATAGAAAGAAGACCAAACATCTTATCAAGTATAAGAAATAATAATAGCTGTCGGCAGCTATACTAACCAAATAGGACAACCTGTTCATCACCCTTATACTTGGATCACAACAAATATAAGAGCTTCATTTCCCTCATGTTACACTTTACGTGATTTAACATATTTTAATAATTAGTCACGAGCACACAAACATATAATCAAACATACATTATACATTTTATTTTTTGATCATAGGTTTTTCCAAGAAAAATATATCTCAAGAATATTCAATTGCAATATTAATATCGTAATATTTTTCTCCCAAATTCAATCGCATTTAAAATCATTATTAAAATAATAATATAACTTTCATCAAAATAATAATATTATAAATATTTCTCTTTCAAATTAAACTGTATCTAATTTCATTATTGAAATAAATTTTATCAAAATAGAAATTATAAATTCAAGTTTGACAAAAATAATAGTAAAATATAATTTGAGAATATATAAAACGTAACATCATATAAAATAATGTCATATAAAATCATGCATCCTATTTAAACACATTAATTATCACTTAGCACATAATATTAACGGGATAGTCTTAATTAGATGGACATTGAGAATTACCTTGTCATGCGATCCTAGACAACGTACGCTCTTAATAATCTCTGTCCACGAATCTTGCGTTTTCTTGACTGAATTTTAAGCAATTGGAAGATGGAGGAAGTAGTTTGTAGGAGAAAAAAGGAAGTGTGAGTAATAATGTGAATGAATTAAGGGTAATTAGTTTAATTTATAATAGATAAGTGAAGTTAGTTATAAGATTTAGAGGGAGAAGTGGAAAGTTATTTGTTAATGGGGAGTTTTTTTTTATTTTTTTTAAAAAAATTTCT
>NC_080053.1:10581471-10598971 GCF_026212465.1 Amaranthus tricolor
CTATTAATCTTGGTATCTCCAAATAGGTTATAACATCAACTCCAAATACCAACTTTAATAAATTATAGTACCAACTGCAATAGGTTATAACACCAAATTTAATAGGTTATCTAAAGTCAACTCACACGTCTTGGTCTGTATTTTGTCAGTCAATTTTCTGGTCAATTTTGGTTTGCTAATCCTATCATTTCTCACCAAATGTCCAACTAGTACTTTTTGTCATACTACCAAACTTTAACTTATTTGTCTTGTTATTATTTAAACCCATTTCTTATTTGTCGCCACCAATTTCATTTTATCGCCACCCCCCCTTGAATGAAATTACGACTTTACCCCTGAAATTTAAAAAATTAAGAAAATGCCACTAAGCTTATAACTTATATAAAAACACTTCAAATCCACTCAATAACACTTTCATCACTTCCATAAAATCAAATTCTTCACATAAAATTAAGCGGAGCTAAAACTTTGGAATCGAAATCGTCAAAAAAAATTCGAGGTAAGTTTTTTTAAATCAATCGAAGCAAAAAAAAAAAAAAAAATTTTTCGATTCGGCCCAGTCGCACGTTTTGTGCGACTGGGCCAAAACCAAATTTTTTTTTTTTTTTTTTTTTAAAAAATTTTTGAAAGAGTTTGTTGTTAGTTAATGTTATTTAGTAAATGTTGTAATAATATGTATTATGATAATGTTGTTGTAAGAAGTAGTTATTGATTTACGTATTCGAAAAAGAAAAAAAAAAAAAATTAAAACCGGTCGCACGAACCGGTCGCACAAAATGTGCGACTGTACAGTCGCACATTTTGTGCGACCGGTTCGTGCGACCGGTTTTATTTTTTTTTTTTTTTATTGTAATGAATTTGTTTAGTGTAATTAATTTATTAAATTTGAGTTGTTTAAATATTTATGAATATAATAATTGTTTAATTATTTGTAAATGTGAAATATTTTACGTGTTGCTTGTTTTTAATTTATTTGATTTTAAGTAATTTAAAATGTTGTCTTAATTTAAATTATGAAAATTCTAGTAAATGGCTGGAAATCAAGGTAAAGGAAAAGGGTTTTTTAGAGGTTTATTAAGCGGCAATAGATCTAGGCCTACTTTACTGAGAGGTGATCCCCATGAGAGGGGGGTTACGGGATCTGCAAGGCGAGCAAGGCAAGAACAAGCGGCCATACATAGTCAGGCCCAACGTTCAAGTACCCTAGAGCAAGTGCGTAGTCGCTTTGAGCGCCAAAGTAGCCTACATAGTCATACGGTCGGCTCAGGTGACGATGATACTGAAGGGTCGGATTTTAAAACTTCATCCACCAACGATTGAAAGTACTCTTTATCATCGGCGTTTGCGTGCCGTACTTCTTCGTTCGCGTCTTGTTCTGCATCTAAATACTTTAACGTTTTCCAAAACGGATGTATATCGTCCAAGTACAAAGCACCATTAGACCTGATAGACAAGTAACAGTAACACGCGCATGGTAATCCGTGGGTTTTTTGAATGACACAACCGCATTTTTCTAAAAGACAACTGCCCAGGGTTAGCATCCGGTTGTGCTCCATCATCAATAGTTCCAAGGCAAATATAGAAACATGACGATACAGCGGTCGTAGAAAATTTAGTCGCGACGTTCTTGAAATGGAATTCTTAGATTCCTCAAGAGCTTGTCTTATTTTTGATTGTTGATTCATAATTTGTGCGTGCGCCCTTTTAAACAGCGTATCGAATGAGCTATTACCGCTACCCAAGTAGTACTTGAAGGAAGAGTGTTGACTTTCAACTCGACTGATAGTCTGGTTACCCAAGTGCAAACAATCATTCGTCCACGCACGCACAAATTTCTCTTTGTGAGGAATCCATGTTCCTGCCAAATATTGCACGACTCTCCGGTTCCTAGTCGACCAAGTGAACACAATCCCTTCCCATCTGTTTTCAAAATCGGCGATCGTCATACTGTTAACCAAGGGGTTCCATTTTGTTTGCCTGAATAACTGGCCCTGTTGATTTTTCTTGCCGCCACACAATTTATCGACCATGTTCTCCACGTCATTGCCAATATGCCATACGCATAATAGATGTCGTACATCTGCATTAAACATAAATTTAAAATTAATTCAGAAATATATAATACATAGATCGACGATAATTAATAATTAAAACATGTTTACCTGGAAAGACAGCATGAATAGCTGCAGACAAACCCTCATCCCGATCCGTTACGATTACATCCGGCGTCTGCACTGTCCCGTAAATATCCCTCAACCTCTCCAACACCCAAGAATAAGACACAGCCGCCTCATCTCGCATCAAACATAATGCAACCAAGAAATTATGATTCGTTGGCGTCATTCCAATGATTTCGCAAAGGGGCCACTTTTGCTTATTCGTTTTGTACGTTGTGTCTATCAACACAACATGGGGCCACGAACGTAGCATCTGGATAGAAGTTGGATTCGCAATCAATAATCTAGTCAACTGATCCTCACTATCCAAGTCCCTCCAAACTACATAATTATGCTCCGTGGCCATATACAGACAGTGTTGAAGAGGAGTCCTACCATCCATCTCTTCTCTCCTCATTGACTGTCTCTCATTGTAAATTTGATTCATACTAGCATAAAAACGAGGAAAATTTCTTCTAATTGAAGACATTATAAATGCTGGTTGCATGCCAGTTGCACTTAGATCTCGTATGTGCTGCCTGATATCCACAGTCATCCTATTTACTCTTATTTGACCATCTATGTACATGAAGAACGGATGGTTATGTATTCCTTTTTCACCAGGAAACACTCTAACCGTCCAAGGTCTTTCCTTTGGGTTACGACTAGTTCCTAAAATCATAAATTTACACCCACAACCCCTACTTTTGGAACCTGGTCGGGGAGCATTGTCTAAGTTATGCAAATCAACACTTCTTTTATCGTAACGGTGACATCTTAAGTACAGACTCACTCTAGAACGCCCTTCTTTTTTTTTATATGAAGCATGTGTAAATTGAAATCCAATTGTTAGTGCTATCTCATTAGCCCAAGTATGTAAATCATCTACAGAATCAAATTCTCTATCGGTAACAAATCTATCAGAATAATCTATATTATCTCCTAAATTTTCAAAGTCCTGCAAATAATAATTATAATAACATTATCATAATATATCAAAATAATAATAACTTAAAAAATAATTATTTCTACAAAATAATTATAATAAAATACCATTATTATAGCACAACAATAGATTAAAATAAAATAATTTAATTAAACAAAATAAATTTTATAATTCGAAGTTAAAAAAAAAAAAATAAATAGAAGTCGCACAAAACGTTTTGTGCGACTTCTATTTATTTTTTTTTTTATTCAAATACAAAAAAAAAAAAAAAAAAAAAAAAAAAAAATAAAATTTGAAGCAGTCGCACGAACCAGTCGCACAAAACGTGCGACTCCCAGTCGCACGTTTTGTGCGACTGGTTTGTGCGACTATGTTCCTATTTTTTTTTTTTTTTTTTGCAAAAATCGAACCGATTAATTACTTACCGGATCGTTATCATGCACGTCTTGGTATGCCATTGATGTTCGATCTAGAGTTCTAGCTTGTTTAACTTTACGTATTGTTTTTAGAGAGTTTTTAGAGAGAAGGTATCGTGTTTGAATTCGAATATACTACCATAAAGCCTCTGAAAATTCAATATATATATAATTCCGATAATAATGTCATTAAGCGATAACAATGTTATTAAGTGCCATTTACATTTCTTAAACATTTTTTAACTTAAGTGACATTTTTGTAATTTTTTTTAATCTAGGGGTAATATGGTAATTTTGTTAGAAGGGGGGGGTGGCGATAAAATGAAAAAGGTGGCGACAAATAATAATTCCCTATTTAAACTGCTACTGCTATTTCAGTTCTAATAACACATCAACTATCTACAGATTGCTGAGGAAATTTTGTTTTACATATATTATATTAGCAATTAGTTTTTAATCATTTATATAATTTTTTTTAATGCAACAGGATGGCTGTACAAAAGTTGAATTTTATTATTTTACGTTTAAAAGTATATTCTTTACATTTTGACATTAAGTTGTTTCATAATAATTTTTAATAAATAGGAATAATGAGTAATTATCATTGTATTTTTTAATAACATCATTCTTTGTTGAAAAAATATTTTTAATATTTTTAATTCATAGGACTCAGCGTTAATGAAATGTTGTTCGGTTTAGATGGCAATTAGGAGCTGATTAATGATCATCAAATTAGACACAGCACATGCATTAAAATTGGGAGTCAATGAGTGTCTTCTGGTCTGTATTATGTCACTCAATTTACTGGTCAATTTTGGTTTACTAATTCCATCATTTCTTACCAAATGGCCGTTAGCAATCAGCACATATACATTGACTACCAAAAACAAAATCAAATGAAGGATTTAATTAAAGTATACGAGTATATATACAACTACTACTACAATTACGATCCGTTTAATTAGTGGTACTAAATTGTGGTAATGGGAATGATTTATAGTGTAAAATTTTATCAAAAGTTCCATATCAATCCCATGTTAATAAAACTTTAATCACAAAAATGTTTCTTTGTTTACAAATGTTCATTACCACCTAATACTACATCTCTCAATAGTAATGCATTGGAATGAATTTTATGATGAAAATGAGATGATTGGAGTTGGACAAGCATAGCCATTAATGTAGTTAAGAGATTTTTCAACTAAAATCACATTAATTTTTTCATTCCCATTATCTCCATACTACCCACTAAACGGACTGTAATACAATTTACAATGTCATATGATTTGACAATTAAAGTAATTGACTAAACTCTTCCTACATAATACTCCAACTCAAGTGCTTTGGCTAATACTCCCTCATATTCAACTGATATGTTCCATTTGACTTTTCAGCATTTTTTAAATGGTTAAAAGGGACCACATGTGAAAGAAAAAAATATAGTGATGTTTAAATTTTTATAGGGTAAAGTGGGGTTAGTATGGATAAAGGTGTGAAAAAGCTAAATTTAGTAGGAGTAAATTAGTAAAGGTAACACATCCAAAATAGAAATGAGACATTTAAGGTGACTTGACCAAATAAGAAAAAGAGGCACTTAGGATGAATAGGAGAGAGTATATTTTTTACTTGCAAATACATACCCTTTTTCCTTATAAAATAACATCATGTTGTAGTCATAATATTAATTTATTTGGAGTTAGAAAAAACATAATTGATTACGATTAATGGAGGACAAAGTTATTAAATGGTGTAAAGTAAGCTAGACAAAACTAAATAAATAGACTCAATTTTATACTATACGCATTAGTAATTTCCGCTCGTTTGGTAATCGGTACAAAATGTTGTAAATAGTAATGAAAAGCTAGCATAATTTTGATAGAAGTATCTCTTTACAAATTTAATGACCATGCTTTTTCTCCTTTACAATTTCATTTTCTTCACAATATTTATTTAAATGTATTAGCATTTGAACACAGGGCATTAGGTGGTCAAGAAAATTTGTAAATATTTTTATGATCAAACTTTCATTACAATGGGAATGACATCATACAAATTATAAAAATTTACACTATAAATAATTTACATTATCACCAATTAGTACCGTTAAATACACAGAGCGTTACTAAGTGAATAACATATCAAACAGGAGAGCATATTGATCTGTCTAAACGCCAATACAAGTGAATATTGACGCTTTTTTGAAGCGTCGCTGACATATATTGCGTAGCTTTAAAGCGTCTCAAAATGTAAACAAAACATCACAAAATGTCTTGTTTTCTCGTATTGGAAGAAAGAAAGAAAGAAAAAAAAAAGAAAGAGAGAGAATGGCTATATGTAAAATGTAATAAACTTAAAAATGAAAAATGTAATAGACTGATGAGAGACGGAGTATAAATGGAGTATGAAAAATGAAAATTGTAAAACTTGACAAAAAAAAAAAGAGGTAAGAGTTAGTAAAGAGTATAAATGGCGAAGAGAGTTTTATAGAAATGAGAGAGATTTAGGCTTAGAATTGGGTTTGTTTGAGGGATAAAATTTACTTTGAAATTTAAATATCCCGCATATAAAATTGGCAATAAAATTAGCTACCAATACTATTTGTGGCCAACTTACAAAATTAGCTACAAAAATGATTTTGTAGCTAATCTTCTTTAGTCAAAACTCAGTTTTATTGGAAAACAAGGCTCTAGGTGTAGTGGGTTCAGTTAAAGCAAATGCGACTGCTCGTTAGATTGGAAAATAAACAGTTGAAGAAAACTTTTTCATTATAAAAAATTTAACTTTTTGCGAAATTGAATTTTGTGGCATTAAAAAAATGCCACCAATTCATATTTTTAATATAATAATTATTGGTTTTTACTTAAAGTTCCACCATTAAGTGATTTAGCGACACTTTATTTGGTCTTTAGTGGCATATGTAATTGTTACTATAGTCTATAGTGTCATTTGTGAGAAATGTCACTAGATCATATGTCTTAAAAAGCTTTAGTGTGATTTTTTAATATGCTGCTAAAGGGTCTAATAAATGTTACTAAATACTCTATATATACTATTACAATTTGAAACAGCGAATTAAATGTCACTAATTATGTTGTAGTCTTCTCTTATATATGTAATGGATATCAACATTTTCATTAGAGGCTATCACAAAAAATAAAAGTGTAAAAAAAGAAAAGAGAGAAAACTGGATATAAATATGATTTTTAGATGAGTGATATCGAAGACATATAGAGTAGAATAAGAAAACACAAATTGGTTTCAACCTTACCTTTCATATCATCATCAAAAAAACTTATCTGATTAGCAAAAATTTTCAATAATGATTTTCACAATAACATAAAAAAGACATAACATGAACAACTGAAACATATAGACCATTATGAGTCTCCACTATGACATTGATATTCACATTTTGATACCTGAATCAAATGAAACACATGCACTTAATCCAATCTTTTCAAAAAGAAAGATGATATCATACAACAAGTCACGTAATCCTTGATGGACGAACTATTTGACAACACCAGAAACTCAGAGGAGACGGAAGTATCGATGTTTCGTCGCTTAAAATGTCAGGAAACTCCAAGAATTATTCTCTGAGAAGAAGGGAATATCACACGTTTAATTTCAAATACCAAAGGAGAGTAAAAAACGTTGGAATGGCAAAAGAAGTAGGATGAAGAAATTGTAGGCACAGGCGCTGAAGAAGCAGGCTAAGAAATATAATGCTCTCTAATTTCAACCAGAATACTAAATGAAAGGATAAATTGGGCCGTCGTTTTTCTTACAAACTATACAAATAATACCTATTCGTATCGCTTGTTTTAGCAAACAATATAAATAAGTATTATTTGTATCGTTTGTTTAAACAAACGATACAAATAATACCTATTTGTATCGCTTGTTTTAACAAATGATACAAATAAGTATTATTTGTATCTTTTGTTTTACAAACTATACAAATAATATATTATTTGTATCTTTCATTTAATTAAAAGATAATAAAAGATAGTAAGTATTAGTATCCAAATTGGAAGTCTGGGATATACTTTGCACAGATGACAGATATATGATAAAAGCTTTCAAGAGTAAGTATCAGGTATTAATTTATTTATAGATGCGTATACAGCCAAGCTTTCAAGAGGAAAGACTTTGCTTCTGCTTTTATGTTAATGTTCCATGTTCAAATGTGCTGAACTGTAGTTGTGACTGTTAAACAGTAATTTCTATTAGTCTTTGGAAAAAACTTTTTTGTGGAGTACTTGGCATGTTTTTGGCTACACTTTAGTGTACAAGGTCCTTTTATGACCAGTTTAAAGGCAACCAAAATTTGAGGGTTGATGTGGGAATTTTTTGATTTTTACGATGATTTTTAGTTATGTTGTTTAATTTGGTGATATTTTGGAATAATTATTTAGTTAAATTGTTCAGTTTGGAGAAAAAGTGATTATGAACACCACTTTTATTAAATTTTAGAAAATTATTTGGTGGTATGGGAAAGAATGAAGGAGGTTATGAACACCACTTTTGTTATATTGAGTTTATTTGCAGGTACATGAGTTTAAAATTTTTGGATTATTCAAATTACAAACGTAACTCTGCCAAAATTTCTGCTGAATTTTTGTATTTGATGAAATTTATAATGTGTTTTTGTTTTGTTATTTGTTTTCAAGTTTATAATATATTATATATGAGGTATTAGCTTATTGTATGGATTGCATTAATAAATGTGTTTATTTTATTTTGTTTTGTTTATTATTTGTTTTGAAAAAGTATATTGCACGATCAAGCACATATAGCCAAGATGTAATCAATAAGGTTCATGAGCAATGGGCAAAGTTCTTTAGATCGAACTTTTTGTTAAATTAAATTTAATCTTGTACAAGCAACTAGTAGTACTACTTTTAGATCATATGTGATCATATATATAAGTGTAGTAGTGGATGTTATGTAAAAGAATATTTTCTAATTAATATACGTATTATTCAATCGTATATTATATATTACAGCCTCGAATAACCTCTAAAAATATATAATATATTAATCCCTAGTCGATATAGATAATAAGATTATATATATATTTTTAATTTAAAAAAAGGTCATTTGTATCTAAGGTTCAAACAAACGATACAAATAATAGATTATTTGTATCGTTTATTCGAAACAAACGATACAAATAACCTATTATTTGTAATAATTTGTTATTTGTATCATTTCGTTTAAATAAACGATAAAATAACACTTATTCGTATCTTTAGTTTTCAAACGATACAAATAATGTGTTATATGTAACCCTCTTGTTA
This sequence comes from Amaranthus tricolor, assembly GCF_026212465.1. Classification (NCBI taxonomy): domain Eukaryota; kingdom Viridiplantae; phylum Streptophyta; class Magnoliopsida; order Caryophyllales; family Amaranthaceae; genus Amaranthus; species Amaranthus tricolor. Next base: position 10,590,293 of record NC_080053.1, read on the forward strand.
GTAACCCCCAATATAACATACAAATAAGCTTAAAAACAATATACAAATAAGAATTTTTTTTACTAATGAGTAACAAGAAAAAGAACGAAAACAAAAAAAAGACAACTCATATATGCAAAAATAACAACGTACTTCAAGCTTAATAATGAACATCAAGAAAATCAAATATTAACACTCCAAATATAAATACCGAAAATCGATAAGGAAACAGAAAAATATTTTAAAAAAGCTACCACTCGCATTTCTTAACATGTTGGTATCACATTGAATATTCTAACAATTATATAGAGAAAGAAAAAAAAAAATACTTTAGGGAATTTAGTCTCATCTTGAGGCTCGTGAAATCGATTATTGAGTTTACTGACGTTGTTGATATTTTGCTACTCTTACCAAATATAACTTGTGTCTCTAATTAAATGAGGAATACCGTACACAAAGAGACGAACTTGACCAGCGGATCAAAAATTAGTTCAAGGAGCAGATACTTTGTGCTAGGCACCCCTTATAATTACATAGGCCCATGACAACTAAAAATAGCGATAACTAAAGGTGTTCATCAGTCCAAATTTGAACCGGATCGGCTGAAATTGGTTGGATCGAAAGACCGTAATTTTGAATGTGCTAAGACTGGAGCCCAGACCAATTCCATCCAATGCGGTCCTGGTCTAACCCGGTTTCCTTCCGTTCCGGTTCGTGTTTAGACCGGTTAGATCGGAAGTAATTTTTGATACCAAAATAAATTAAAAAATGGAAGATTTTAAAATAATTTAGCAAATTAATTATTATAAAATTAAAATATTTGAGTTATAAAATTATTTTTTTTAGAAATAGAAAAAAAATCTTAAAATATTATTCCCCTTCAAAATTACTTTTATATACATCCGGTCTAACCCGGATTTTTCCGAGTTTAGACCAGACCGGACTGGACCAGACCGAAAACCCAAAATGATGAATAAGTAAGATCCGAAGCCCGGACCGGATGCATCCAGTTCGATCCGAATAACTGTTATTCAATAAGAATATTCAAAAATATAATATTTGAAGCTGCATAGAATCAATTAAATCTAAAAGTTCAAACGAACAAATGACTAGAATGCACGCTCTTACCCGGACATAAAGAATGTCAAGTCAGTCTCGTCATATTTGTATTCTGCCTCTTGAAAATGACTATAACGCACGCCCTCACCCAAGATTATAAAGAATGACACTACTTTAGGAGTTCTACTTTACGTTTGGGTGTTGCATGCATTGTTTCCCACATTGGTGGACCGATAAGTTCTGTCCAACCGAGAACTCCTGGATTTTCGAAATGCGTAAAGTTAGTACGTTAGTCTTTTCCGAAATTCTTTACTTTCTTGTAATTTTCGACGTTTGTTTATGTCTTTTAGTCATGATTTAAGAACAACATTTACTCTCTTGAGTTCTTTATTTGTAGCATGAATTCAATTATTTAATGATACCGATTCATACTTGATTATATTAATTATTTAAATTGTTTCCTTAAACATTCTATTTACATATTCCCCTTTACTTTCAAGTATCAATAATTCATAGTTCTTGATTATATTTCACATACAGCCAATAGTATCATATACAAACTTATAAACAAAATAATACTTCTAAATAAAGTATACATAGCCTTTATTAAAATTTAGTCACTTAAGATAAAATTTATAATCATTTCAACAACTTAAGTTTATTTAACTCAACTTAATTTTTAAGTTGATTATCAAGAAGATACATAATGTCAACAAATATTCAGAAATTTTATTTGCTTGAATATTAAACAAGATTAAGTTAGATGATTCGAACTCCAAATACTACTCATCACAAACAATTTCATAATGCAACTATTTAATTGAATTCATATAAAAACTCCATAACTTAATTTAATATAAAATATAAGATGATTATATCAAGTTATTACTCAAATCAAATTAAATCAACTTATGATCTCAAACTAACAAATACTCATAAACCAGCTATATCAATGCATAATCAAATAAAACATGTTCATAATCAAGTTTCACTATGATCGGGTTTCCAACACATATAAATATTCAATAAGTAGAATGGTTTCACCCATTGTTATGAATGGTGTGACTTGAGTGCACAATTGATGTGTGCATTCATGTGTGACTCTTGGGTTTAGAATCCAATGAGTGTGTTAATATAGGTGTATTAAGTTGAGTCTTGATGATTGTGGTTTATGATGGTGATTAAGAGTATGGATTAATGAGGTAATGAAGTATGAGTTATTTATTGGAGTTATGGGACTTAATGAAGAAGTGCAAATGTTTAATTCTTGATGCTCCTAGGATGCTGTTTTTGACTCTTCATGTACTTGGGGATGTTTCATTATCATTTATTCATAGTTTTAATGTACTTAATGTTACTTAGTGAGATCTCTCTTATAAATAGAGAGCTCTCATTCACACATAAAATAATCCACAAAAATACACCCCAAGCCAAACACTAGCCTATACCTCTTCTCTTTGTAATCCTCCATATTTGAGAGTTCTTTGAACTCCTTTGATGATATAAGAGATACTACACACCGGAGGACGTAGCCTAAGTTGGGTGAACCTCGTTAAATCTTGTGTCGTTTTATTGCATTACTTTCTCCTACAAACATCGATATCATTGATAGCTTAATTTGTTTGTAACAAAACCTCATACTTTCGATCTTGGCAATATTGGAGTTTGAAACACATTGATCGAACTTTAATATAGCATCGTTTTCAATTGGTAAATCCAATAGGTTTCAATTCATAAGAAACAAACCTAAAATGTATATATTCTCATCATATCATACAATTATACAATTATACAATACAATAAAAATGTTGGAAAATTTCAAATGTCATCCTTTAAGGAGGCATGACAAATATAATTATTTTAGTGGTTAATAGTTGATTACATAATAATATTAACCTAATTTAGAATTTGATTATTTTTAAAACTAGAACTAAATTTGGTATAGTATAGAGTATAATTTATTATAGAAATTCTATATAACTAACCTAAACATTTGAAATATTTAATTGAATGAAAAAGTGATTTATTCAATGAATAATTTAAATTAAAATACTCCCTCCGTTCATTTTTGTTTGCCCTCTTTAAATTTGTCCAGATTAAAAGAGAGAAGTTTAGATTAGATTTTTGAAGTATATGTATTGAATATAAAATATATTCATGTGAGATCTTATAGATTTGTCTTGATGTAAAGTTTTTTAATATATTATTTTTATAATTTTTTCTAATGCATATTTCGAAATATTAAGACTTAAAATTTGCTAAAAAAAGTGTGTAAAAGGTAAAATGGACAAACAAAAAGAAACGAAGGGAGTACTATTTAATTTTTCCTTTTAAAAAGTCATGTATTCGATAAATTATATCACGATAATCTTGCATTATTCTTTAAAGTTATATTTTTATATATTTTACACTCATAAATTTGTGCATCACACGGGCTTCTAACTAATTTATAACAATTTCAAGAAATTAATGTCCAATAACAATTAAGTTTGCAGATTCCAACTTATATTTCATGTATAAACCCAATTTGAAATACTCCTATATTTCATCACAAGTTCATAAATAACACAATATTAATTATATATCCAATTAATCCAATAAATTTTATAAATTAAATGTGAAGTATAAATCAATGAATATTTAGTCGGTGGATGCATCTATAAAATGAAGGAAGTAATAAAGTTATACGAGGAAGGAACGTCTCTGTCATTTATCCAATTTCATAAACACTTTGTGCTAGGGAGTTTTTGAGAAAAATAAGACAATTGAACAAACTTTTTCCTAAAATAAGCGTCCGTATATCCAAGTCTAGCCTCGGGATTATTCGCTGTTACTAACAGCGAAACATTGAAAAAATAAATAAATAAATAAAAAGGATCAGTCGCTGTTACTAACAGCGACTTTAAAGTTAGGAAGTAACTGAGAGCTGAAAACGTAAAACACATTAAGTCGCTGTTAGTAACACATTAGCGTTTTGTATTCAAGATCAAAATCATCAAATATTATGTCTCATGAGCCAATACTACTTGTCCATAGTGTTCTTAGTTTTAATTATTTTGCCCATAATATTTGTTGTTTATAATGTTCTTGGTTTAAGATTTATGTATAGAGATGCTCGGTAAAGTTGAGCTAAGTATAGTCTTTATATCTTTTTTTGGTCTATTATCAAATGTAATAAAGAGTAAAAACTAAGAGTCTTGCATTTAGTATATAGTAATCATCATAATAACTATTACTAAAAAAGTAATCAACTGCCACGTAATAACTATTACTAAAATGTAATAAACGTAATAAACGTAATATTTAGTATACAAGAATATAAAATAATAACTATTACTAAAATGTAATAAACGTGGTTTACTTCTGAGTTTTTCATTTCTCGCCTAAACTATTTATTAAGTACTGATTAGGATACAAGCTATACGTTGGCTAAAACGACTATTCTTTTTTACATATTTGTCAACATTGTTAAATACTCTTAATTAGGTAAGTTTTAGAAAATGATTGATGATTGATTAATACTCTTAATTAGGTAATATTTAGAATACTTATATTTGTTTTATATTCTCTAAATTAATAAATGTAGAGTAGATTGATGATTGATGATTGAAAACTTAATTTTTCATAGGTTGAATACGTTAAAAATTAGGGAGAAATATATATAATTGAGGATAATTAGTGCTGCTTATTAAATTTATGAAATTAGGAAATATCATAAGAAGGGTAAATTAGTAAATTAAGAATAATTAGTTTATTTGATTGATGATTGATACGTTAATTTATCTTAGGCTGGATACGTTAATAATTGAGAATATTTATAAACAATTGAGGATAATTAGAACAGTCGAGGGAAAGAGGTAAATTAGTAAATTAAGAATATTTAGAGGAAAATTAATAGAAATTCCTGTGCAAATATTTCTTTTACATATTAGGAAACAAGTTCTACAAGTTATACCGTAAATACATACTCTTAATTTGGTAAGTTTTAGGTAAGTTATACAAGTTATACAATTATTAGAATAATTAATTTGTTTTATATTCTCTAAATAAATTTACAAATAAATCGAAAGAATACATTGAGAAAATAATTATATGACAAATTTACATATTAGTGCGTTAGTGTTATTCCTTTTCAATATTAGGAAAAGAATGATTAATGATTGGAATAATTGGTTGATAACATGCTCTTATATTAGTACGTTATTCCTATTATGTGTGATTTTACAATATAAAAGTATATATGGTGAGAGAATAACTTATTACTTTAAGTGTCTTATTTACTTTATACCACTAGTGAAAAAAATGTATTTGTTGCGTATCATTTGTTGCGGTTTTTGTATCTACGCAGTGGAAAAAGAATTAGAAAAAAAATTCTACAAATGTTGCGGTTTCCCTGATGCCCGCAGCAAATAATGCTTATTTACTGCGGTTTTAGTATGCCCGCAGCAAATAAGTGCATATTAAACGGAAAAAAAAAATATAAGCAATTTTTGCTGCGGTTTTTGAGTGACCGCAGCAAATAAACAAAGGCGTCACTCAATTGCTGCGGTTTTTAGCTGACCGCAGCAAATACTCCCTCTCAATTTCTGCGATTTTTGTGTATGACCGCAACAAATAACTTCTACACAATGATAAAATTAAATCCCGCCAATGCAACGTTTCATTTCACAACTTCACAAATACGTAAACTGTTGTATTCTCAAACCCACCATTTTCGCCATTCAATGTTTCATTCTTCATCTTCATCTTCATCTTCTTCTAAAAATCATAAATTCTTCATCATCTTCATCTTCTCAAACACTATTGTACGTAAACATGTTCAACCAGTTCTTCATCTTCTTGGTTCATAAACCCACGAAATTTGATCTTGTTCATCTTCAAAACCCAAGACATTAAGGTATTTTTTCTCTTTTTTATTTGTTAAGCATTTAAGTTTTGCAAGATATTCATGAAAACACTCGAAAATTAGGGCAACTATTTGTATACTAATTTTGTTTCTCTGTTTTTGTTGTATACATTCAACATCAAATGCAGTAGTATATTTTTAAAAGTAGTAGTATATTTATATTCTACTCAAAAATAAATTTCTCTGTTTGTATACTTGAACTTTCTGATATTGAAATTTAGTTACAATTTAATAATTATCTTGAATCATGAAATTTATTTTTGAGTAGAATATAAATAATACTTGTATTTGGACATATTTGCGTTGTATTCTTATTTTTGCAAGGTCTTTCTCTACGATGTTTAGGTTGATTAAGGTTTCCATGCTAGATATTATGATGATTATACTTTTTTTCACAATATCAACCATAACATATTAAAAAAATAACTAATAATAAGAATATTGAAAAAAAAATACTCCTTAAAAAATATATTATAAAGAGTAAAACTGCATGCTATTAACTATTAGAATTTTGTTTTGAATTAATTAATCGCACTAATTAGGATGAAAAAGATCGTTCTTGGATGTATGGAAGCATTGAATCGTCGGAATTTATTGATGGCGTATTAGAATTTTGTAGTATTGCGGTTGAACATCAAGTTAGGAGAGGGGGAGTTGGTTTTTATTGCCCATATGTCACTTGTGGCAATGTATCAAAGGTAGATAGTCTTGATATCCTTAGAGAGCACATACTTCGACGTAGGTTTAGGCCTCAATATCATGTTTGGGTTTGGCATGGTGAGAAGGGAGTTTACAAAGAGAAAAGTGTTGTTGAGGACGTCAATAATGTGGCCGATGTCAATGAGGATGTAGTAGATCATGTTGATGGGTATGAGACAGATGAAGAGAATGTCGATGAGGATGTGGATCGTGTTGATGAGATGATGGAGGGAGTCGAGGATGAGTTAGGAAAACGTCCTCGTGTTTTTGACTTGTTGACAGAGGCTTCTTAAAAGCCTTTGTACCCTGGATGTACAAAGTTCACCAAACTAACAGCAGTGTTGACAATTTTCAACATTAAGTCAAAGTTCAATTGGAGTGACGCTAGTTTCACAATGTTATTAGAAGCGTTAGGTGAGATGCTTCCTGAGGGAAATGAACTTCCAAAGTCGACATATTATGCCAAAAAGCCCATGTGTCCTTTCGGTTTAGAGTACCAGAAGATTCATGCGTGTCCGAATGGTTGTGTGTTGTATCAGAATGAAAATGAGAACTTAGAAGAGTGTCCTAGGTGTGGGTTATCGCGCAGCGTAAAGGGGCTCGGGATGCTAAAGGGCCCCCGGCTAAGGTATTGTGGTATCTTCCAATAATACCTAGATTCGAGCGCTTGTTTTCTATAAAGAAAGCTGCGTTAAATTTGAGATGGCATGCAGATAGGGTGAAGAAAGGTCAATTGCTCACACATCCATCTGATTCTCCGGAGTGGAAGAGTATTGATAAGTTGCATAAGACTTTTGGGGATGAGGTTCGTAATTTAAGGCTCGGACTGTGTACGGATGGAATGAACCCATTAAGCAATCTTAGTTCTCAACATAGTACTTGGCCGGTACTTTTAGTGATTTATAATTTGCCACCTTGGTTGTGTATGAAGCGTAAGTACATTATGCTTTCGCTTCTTATCTCGTGGGTTGAGTGCACTGATGGCTGTTCCCTTTATAAACGAGGGAAGCTACGCTCAAGCGAAGTATGCATTAAGAGTGTCCATTAAGGGAGATCAATTAAGAAAAATATTCAAAGTTATTTTAATGCCAATTAATTCATTATATTTTTCTTGAGCAACTACTTAATTTTAATCTTCTTAAGAATTGGCCTTGTAAGGGTAATTGAGTGTTTTTGTTGTAACTAGACTTAAGGGAAGTCTAGGGGATTAGAGAAGCTTCAAGAGAAGCGTGAGAAGAGAAAGAGAAGGAGAAAAGAAGAGAAGAGAAATAGGCCTAGAGTAGAGAAGCTTCAAGTGAAGCATATTTGTTTTATGTAATTGTAATTGATTGCCTAAAACATAGTGAGAATTTTGAAATCCCGGGGGGTCGTGGTTTTTCCTTCTTATTAGGCCAAGATGGTTTCCACGTAAAATCTTTGTCTCCTTTTATTATTTTTCTTTTCGTTTTTGAGTTTAAGTTTTGTTCTTTACTTGATACAATTTCGCAAAAATTAGAGGCAAAAATCTTAAACCTAATACACAACAATTCACCCCCCCCCCCCCCCCTCTTGTTGCATTCGATCATCTATTAGCATTCCTACACTAACGAATGTAAAAAATTTAATAGGACGGAATAAGAAACTCCAACCAAATATCAAATATAAGGTTTTGAAATGTTGGGAGATAAGAGTGATAACTATAAACTATTAGAGTATATAACATATCATTGGGCCTCAATTGTTAGTTTAAGCTTTTGGTTGAGCTGGTTTGTATTAGAGCCACTTGTATTAGAGCCACAGTGACAAGAGGTCACGAGTTCGAATCTCAACCCCACCCTTAACTAAAACTAGAATATTTAGCGCCAAGTATGAGAAAGACATATGTTGCATCTACACTTGTCGTTCAAAGGGATCTCGTGTGAGTGGGCGTGTTAGAGTATATAACATATCTTGCAACCTCAATCATTAGCTTAAGCTTTTGGTTGAGTTGGTACCTTGAGATGGTATCAGAGCCAGTGTGACAATGTAACAACGTCATAATAGGTCAAACTTTTGAA